>NW_023331008.1:54263-112870 GCF_011100685.1 Canis lupus familiaris
CCTACCTGGGCCTATCTTGGACCTAGTGACTCTGTTCCCACTGGCTCACCTCGGATCTGGTGACTCTGGTCCCCACCTGGACTTCACCTAGATCTACTGACTGTGGTCCCAACCTGGTCCTCTTCTGGACCTGGTGACTCTCTTTCCAACATGGACCTCACCTGGATCTGGTGTCTCTGGTCCTCACTTTGGCTTCACCTGGACATGGTGTCTCTCGTCCCCACTTGGACCTAACTCAGAACTGCTGATTCTATCCCCACCTAGGCCGCACACAGACCTGGTGACACTTGTCCCCAGCTATGCCTCAATTAGACCTGATGAATCCGGTCCTCACATGGGCTTCACATGGACCTGGGACTCAGCTGGATAGAGTGGCTCTGGTTCGCACAAGGGGCTCACCTGATACTGGTGACTGTGGTCTTATTCTATGCCTCACCAGGACCTAGTGATTCTGTTCCCCATCTAGGCCTGCATGGCCCTAGTGACACTGGTCCTCACCCAGGCATCATTCGGAACTGGATACTCTATTGCACTCCTGGGCCTCTCTTTCACCAGAGTCCTTTGGTCCCATTCTGGGCCTCAAACTAAACTGGTTACACTGTTTTCCCCTCTGAACCTCACCCTTACCTGGTGACACTGGTCACCCCTTGGGCTTCACCTGGGCCTGGTGATTCTTGTCCTTAGCTGGTCCGCACCTGGATCTGGTGACTGGTCGCCACCTGGGCCTCACCTGGGCTTGGTGAATCATGTTGCCACCTGCGCCTCACCTGGACCTTGTGACTGTGGTCCCACCTGGACTTCACCAGGATCTGGTGGCTCTGGTTCCCATATGGGGCTCTCCTGGACCTGGACCTGTGGTCTCCATCTGGCCTCACCTGGAACACAATGACTCTGATCCATATTTGGGCCTCTCCTGGACCTCTTGTCTCTGTTACGTAATTGGTCATCATTGGGACCTGGATACTCTCTTATATACCTGGGCCTCACCTGGACCTGTTGACTGTGGTCACACCTGGGCCTCACCTGGACCTCCTGACTGTGGTCCCACCTGGGCCTCCCCGAGACGAGATGACTGGTTCCCACTGGGACCTCACCTGGACCTGGTGACTGAGGTCCTCATATGGGCATTATGGGTCCTGATTTCTGAGTTCCACATCAGGGCCTCACCTGGACCTAGTGATTCTCGTCCCCCTCTCGGCCTCACCCTGACGTGGAGACTCTGGTCCCCACCTGGATATCACCAGAACCGGGTGACTCTGGTCCCCCTCTAGGACTCATCCGGACCTGGGGACACTGGTCCTCAACTGGGCCTCAACAGGCCCTGGTGAATCTACTCCTCACTTAGGCCTCATCTGGACCTTGTGACTCTTTTCCCACCTGGCATCAATGGGATATGGTTACTCTGTTCCCCACCTGGGCCTCACTTGGACATGATATCTTTGCTCCATACTTTGGTCTCAACTGGTCCTGATGACTCTGGTCCCCCCACCTAGGCCTCAATCTGGACCTGGTGACTGTTGTCCTCACCTGGGTCTCACCTGGACCTGGTGACTCTCGTTCCCACATGAACCACACCTGGACCTGGTGACTGTGGTGTTCTTGTAGACTCATATTTACCTGGTCACTCCGGACCCCACTATGGCCTCACCTGGATCTGATGACTTTGTCCTGCAGGTTGGCCTCACCTGGACCTGTTGAGTGGGGTTGCCACCTTTTCCACACCCATACCTGGTGACTCAGGTCCCCACGTGGGCCTCTTGGATCTGGTGAATCTGGTCCTTACCTGGTCCTCTCCCAGACCTGGGGACTCTGGTCAATACCTGGACCTCACCTGGACCTGGTGAATCTGGTCTCCATCTGGGCCTCACCCAGTCCTGGTGACTTTGTTCCCCACCTGGACCTGATTGCTGTGGACTCTATCTTGGCCTCATCTGGAACTGGTGACTCTGATCCTATCTGCGCGTTACCCAGATCTGGTGACTCTGGTCCTCACCTTGGCATCACTGGTACCTGCTTACTCTGTTCCACACTTGAGCCTCACCTGGACATGACTACTCTGGAACCTCCCTGGGGTCAGCCTGACACGGTGACTCTGGTCCCCATCTGGAAGTCACCGAGACCAGGTGAATCTTGTACACCTCTTGGCGACAACTTGACCTGGTGACTCTGGTCCTCAACTGGGCCTCACCGGGACCTAGTGAACATGCTCCCCCAACTGCGCCTCATCTGGACCTGGTGACTCAGGTTCTACCTGGGCTTCATCGGGACATTGTTACTCTGTTCCCCACTGGGACTGACCTGATCCTGGTAACTCTGCTCCTGACTTTGGCCTCTTCTGTACCAGGTTATTCTGGCTCGACCTGGGCCTCACTTGTAACTCGTGACTCTGATCCTAAGCATGGCCTCAGCTGAAATGGTGACTGTGGTTCCCATCGGGACCTCACCTGGACCTCATGTCTCTGGTCCCTCCTGGGCCTCACCAGGACCTGGTGTCTCTTGTACCCACCTGGGTAGCATCAGGATATGGTTACACTGTTCACTATCAGTGACCCACCCGGACCTATTAACTCTCGTCTTCACAAGGGCCACACCTGGACATGCTGACACTGGTTCCTACCTGGGTTTCACCTGGACATGGTGAGTCGGATCCCCACGTGGTCCTCACGTGTAACTGGTGATTCTCGTTCCCACATGGACATGATGTGGACCTGATGGCTTCAGTGTTTCTAGCCTCTCATGTACCTAGTGACTCTTGTCCCCACCAGGGCCTCACCGGGACCTAGTGTGTGTGGTCGCCACCTGTACCTCACCTGGACCCGGTGATTCTGGTCTACACCTGAGACTCCCCTGGATCTGGTGACTGTGGTCCCCACCTGGGCTTCACCTGGATTTCGGGAATCCGGTCCCCATCTGGGTCTGACCTGGCCCTGTTGACCATGGTCCTCAACTGGGCAAAATTGTGACCCGTTGACTGTGTTCCACAATTGGACCTCACCTGGACCAGGTGACTCTGGTCCCCCTCTGGGTCTCACCGTGCCCTAGTAACTGTGAACCCCACTTTGGCCTGACTTCGACCTGCTGAACCTGCTTGCTACCTACCCCTGACATCGAAATGTTGACTCTGGTTCTTTCAAGGGCCTCCCCTGTACCTGGCGATCCTGGTGTCCACCTTGCCCTCACCTGCACGTGGTGACTCTTGTCCCCAACGGGGACTCACCTGGACCTGCTTACTGTGTTCCACACATGGGCCTCAAGTAGACCTGTTGACCATGGTCCCCAAGCCGTCCTCACATGGACCTGTTGCTTCTGAACCCCACCGGGGACTCACGTGTACCTGGTAACTCTGGTCCTCACCTGGGCATCATTGGTACCTGGTGACTCTGTTCCACACCTGAGGCTCCCCTGGACATGATGACTCTGGAACCTCTCTGGGCATCAACCTGACCTGGTGACTCTGGTCCCCATATGGATGTCACCTGGACCAGGGAATCATGGTACTTCTCTGGGCTTCAACCAGGTCTGGTGATTCTGGTCCTCAACTGGGCCTATCCTGGACCTAGTGATTATGCTCCATCTGGGCTTCATTTGGACCTGGTGACTCTGGTCCCTACCTGGGCATCATCGGACATGGTTCCACTGCATGGCCTGTAGGTTGGCCTCACCTGGACCTGGTAACTCTCGTCCTTACCTGGGCATCATTGGGACCTGGTTCCTATGTATGGCCTGCAGTTTGGCCTCACCTGGACCTGGTGAGTGGGTTTGTCACCTGGGCCTCACCCATGCCAGTGACACAGGTCCCCACGTGGGCCTCACTTCGACCTGGTGAATCTGGTCCTTACCTGGTTCTCACCCGGAACTGGTAACTCTGGTCACCACCTGGGAATCACCTGGGCCTGGTGAATCTGTTCCCCATCTGGGCCTAATCCAGTCCTGGTGACTTTGTTCCACACCTGGACCTGATTGCTGTGGACTCCTTCTTGGCCTCACCTGGAACTGGTGACTCTGATCCTAACTGGGCCTCACCCAGTTCTGGTGACTCTGGTCCTCATCTGTGGACCATTATGAGCTGGATAAACTCTTCCACCCCTGAGCCTCACCTGGACATGATGACTCTGGAGCCCCTCTGGGCCTCAGCCTGATATGGTGACTCTGGTCCCCATCCGTATGTCACCTCACCAGGTGAATCTGGAACCCCTCTATGCCTCAACTTGACCTGGTAAATCTGGTCCTCAACTGGGCCTCACCGGGACCTAGTGAACATGCTCCCCACCTGCGCCTCATCTGGACCTGGTGACTCTGGTTCTACCTGGGCATCATCGGGACATGGTTACTCTATTCCCCACTGGGACTGACCTGATCCTGGTAACTCTGGTCCTGACTTTGGCCTCTTCTGTACCAGGTGACTCTGGCTCCACCTCGGCCTCACCTGTAACCTGTGACTCTGATCCTAAGCATGGCCTCACCTGACGTGGTGACTGTGGTTCCCATCTGGACCTCACCTGGACCTCATGTCTCTGCTCCCACCTGGGCCTCACCAGGACCTGGCGTCTCTGGGACCCTCCTGGGTAGCATCAGGATATGGTTACAGTGTTCACTAACAGTGTGCCAGCCGGAACTATTAACTCTGGTCTTCACCTGGGCCACACCTGCACATGGTGACACTGGTTCCCACCTGGGTCTCACCTGGACATGGTGAGTCGTATCCCCACCTGGTCCTCACCTATAACTGGTGATTCTCGTTCCCACATGGAGATCATATGGACCTGTTGTCTGCAGTGTTTCTAGCTTCTTTTTTTTTTAATTTTTATTTATTTATGATAGTCACAGAGAGAGATTGGCCGAGACACAGACAGAGGGAGGAGCAGGCTCCATGCACAGGGAGTTCGATGTGGGATTCGATCCCGGGTCTCCAGGGTCGAGCCCTGGGCCAAAGGCAGGCGCCAAACCGCTGCGCCACACAGGGATCCCATGTGTTTCTAGCTTCTCATGTACCTCGTGACTCTGGTCCCCACGAGGGCCTCACTGGGACCTGGTGAGTTTGGTTGCAACCGGCACCTCACCTGGACCTGGTGATTCTGGTCTGCACCTGAGACTACCCTGGATCTGGTGACCTTGGTCCCCACCTCAGCTTCACCTGGATTTGGGGATTCCGGTCCCCATCTGGGCCTCACCTGCCCCTGTTGATCATGGTCCTCAACTGGGCAAAATTGGGACCCGGTGACTGTGTTCCACAACTGGACCTCACCTGGACCAGGTGACTCTGGTCCCCCTCTGGGTCTCACCGTGCCCTAGTGACTGTGAACCCGACTTTGGCCTGACTTGGACCTGCTGACCCTGGATGCCACCAAAGTCTGATTTCGAAAAGTTGACTCTGGTTCTTTCAAGGGCCTCCCCTGTATCTGGTGATCCTGGTCCGCATCTGGGCCTCACCTGGACGTGGTTACTCTTGTCACCACCGGGGACTCACCTGGACCTGCTTACTGTGTTCTACACCTGGGCCTCAAGTAGACCTGTTGACCATGGTCCCCAAGCCGGCCTCACATGGACTTGTTTCCTCTGATCCCCACCGGGGCCTCACGTGTACCTGGTAACTCTGGTCCTCACCTGGGCCTTATCTCGGCCTAGTGACTCTGGTCCCCACCTGGACTTCACCTGGATCTGGTGACTCTGGTCCCCACCTGGACCTCACCTGGATCTGGTGACTCTGGTCCTCAGTTCGGCCTCACCTGGACCTGGTGTCTCTCGTCCCCACTTTGACCTAACTCAAAACTGCAGAATCTTGCCAAACCTAGGACGCACCCAGACCTGTGGACTCTTGTCCCCAGCTATGCCTCAATTCGACCTGACCTGATGAATCTGGTCCTCACGTGGTCCTCACATGGACTTGGGACTCAGCTGCATAGAGTGGCTCTGGTTCCCACAAGAGTCTCACCTGTTATTGGTAACTCGGGTCTTTTTCTATGCCTCACAAGGACCTAGTGATTCTGTTCCCCATCTGGGCCTGCATGGCCCTAGTGACTCTGGTCCTCACTCAGGCATCTTTGGGACCTGGATACTCTATTCCACACCTGGGCCCCTCTTTGACCAGGGACCTCTGGTCCCATTCTTGGCCTCAAATTAAACTGGTTACTCTGGTGCCCCTCTCGGATTCACCCTTACCTCGTGACTCTGGTCACCCCTTGGGTTCACTTGGGCCTGGTGAATCTGGTCCTTAGCTGGTCCACACCTGGAATTGGTTTCTGGTCATCACCTGGGTCTCACCTGGACTTGGTGAATCATGTTGCCACCTGCGCCTCACCTGGACCTTGTGACTGTGGTCCCTCCTGGACCTCACCTGGATCTGGTGGCTCTGGTTCCCATATGGGGCTCTCCTGGACCTGGTTCCTGTGGTCTCCATCTGGCCTCACCTGGAACACAATGACTCTGATCCATATTTGGGCCTCTCCTGGACCTGTTGACTCTGGTCCGTACCTGGGCATCATTGGGACCTGGATAGTCTCTTATATACCTGGGCCTCACCTGGACCTGGTGACTGTGGTCCCACCTGGGCCTCACCTGGACGAGGTGACTGGTTCCCACAGGGACCTCACCTGGACCTGGTGACTCAGGTCCTCAAATGGGCATCATGAGACCTGGTTTTTCAGTTCCACATCGGGGCCTCACCTGGACCTAGTGATTCTCGTCCCCCTCTGGGCCTCACACTGACGTGCTGACTCTGGTCCCCACCTGGATATCACCAGAACCGGGTGACTCTGGTCCCCCTCTGGGACTCATCCGGACCTGGGGACACTGGTCCTCAACTGGGTCTCAACAGGACCTGGTGAATCTACTCCTCACTTAGGCCTCGTCTGGACCTTGTGACTCTTTTCCCACCTGGCATCAATGGGACATGGTTCCTCTCTTCCGCACCTGGGCCTCACATGGACATGATAACTTTGCTCCGCCCTTTGGCCTCAACTGGTCCTGATGACCATGGTCTTCCCACCTAGGACTCAATCTGGACCTGGAGACTGTTGTCCCCACCAGGGTCTCACCTGGACCTGGTGACTCTCGTTCCCACATGAACCACACCTGGACCTGGTGACTGTGGTGTTCTTGTAGACTCACATTTACCTGGTGACTCCGGTGCCCACTACGGCCTCACGTGGATCTGGTGACTCTGGCCTGCTGGTTGGCCTCACTTGGACCTGGTGAGTGGGGTTGCCACCTGGGCCTCACCCAAACCTGGTGACTCAGGTCCTCAATTGGGCCTCACCTGGACCTAGTGAATATGCTCCATCTGGGCCTCATTTGGACCTGGTGACTCTGGTCCCTACCTGGGCATCATAGGGACATGGTTCCACTACATGGCCTGCATGTTGGCCTCACCTGGATATGGTAACTCTAGTCAGTACCTGGGTATCGTCGGGATATTGTTCCTCTGCATGGCCTGCAGTTTGGAATCACCTGGACCTGGTGAGTGGTGTTGTCATCTGGGCCTCAACCATGCCTGGTGACACAGGTCCCCACGCGGGCCTCACTTGGACCTGGTGAATCTGGTCCTTACCTGGTCCTCACCCGGAACTGGTAACTCTGGTCACCACCTGGGATTCACCTGGGCCTGTTGAATCTGGTCCCCATCTGGGCCTCACCCAGTCCTGGTGACTTTGTTCCCCACCTGGGCCTGATTGCTGTGGACGCCTTCTTGGCCTCACCTGGAACTGGTGACTCTGATCCTAACTGGGACTCACCCAGATCTGGTGACTCTGGTCCTCACCTGTGGACCATTATGACCTGGATACTCTGTTCCACACCTGATCCTCACCTGGACATGATGAATCTGGATCCCCTCTGGGCCTCAGCCTGACATGTGGACTCTGTTCCCCATCTGGATGTCACGTAGACCAGGTCAATCTGGTATCCCTCTAGGCCTCAACTTGACCTGGTGACTCTGGTCCTCAACTGGGCATCACCGGAATCTAGTGAACATGGCCCCACCTGCGCCTCATCTAGACCTGGTGACTCTGGTTCTACCTGGGCATCATCGGTACATGGTTACTGTATTACCTTCTGGGATTGACCTGATCCCGGTAACTCTGGTCCTTACTTTGGCCTCTTATGTACCAGGTGACTCTGGCTCCACCTGGGCCTCACCTGTAACTGGTGACTGTGATCCTAAGCATGGCCTCACCTTACCTGGTGACTGTGGTTCCCATCGGGAAATCACCTGGACTTCATGTCTCTGGTCCCACCTGGCCTCACCAGGACCTGGTGTCTCCGGTACCCACTTGGGTAGCATCAAGATATGCTTATACTGTTCACTAACAGTGACCCAGCCGGACCTATTAACTCCGGTCTTCACCTGAGCCACACCTGGACATGGTGACACTGGTTCCCACCTGGGTCTCACCTGGAAATGTTGAGTCGGACAACACCTGGTCCTCACCTGTAACTGGTGATTCTCGTTCCCACATGGACACCATGTCGACCTGGTGGCTGCAGTGTTTCTAGCTTCTCATGTACCTCATGACTCTGGTCCCCAGCAGGGCCTGACCGGGACCTGGTGTGTGTGGTTGCCACCTGCACCTCACCTGGATCTGGTGATTCTGGTCTGCACCTGAGACTACCCTGGATCTGGTGACTGTGGTCCCCACCTGGGCTTCACCTGGATTTGGGGACTCTGGTCCCCATCTGGGCCTCACCTGGCCTTGTCGACCATGGTCCTCAACTGGGGGAAAATTGGGACCCGGTGGCTGTGTTCCACAACTGGACCTCACCTGGACCAGTTGACTCTGGTCCCCCTCTGGGTCTCACCGTGCCCTAGTGACTCTTAACCCCACTTTGGCCTGACTTGGACCTGCTGACCCTTGTTGTAACCTGCTCCTGACCTCGAACTTTTGACTCTGGTTCTTTCAAGAGCCTCTCCTGGACCTGGTGATCCTGGTCCCCACCTGGGCCTCACCTGGACGTGGTGACTCTTGTCAACACCGGGGACTCACCTGGCCCTTGTTACTGTGTTCTACTCCTGGGCCTCAAGTAGACCTGTTGCAACTGATCCCCACCGGGGCCTCAGGTGTCTGGTAACTCTGGTCCTCACCGGGCCTCATCTGGACCTAGTGACTCTGGTCACCACCTGGGCTTCACCTGGATCTGGTGACTCTGGTCCCCACCTGGACTTCACCTGGATCTGGTGACTCTGGTCCCCACCTGGAACTCTCCTGGACCTGGTGACTCTCTGTCCAACATGGACCTCACCTGGATCTCGTGACTCTGGTCCTCACTTTGCCCTCACCTGGACCTGGTGTCTCTCATCCCCACATTGAACTAACTCAAAACTGCAGAATCTTGCCACACCTAGGCCGCACCCAGACCTGGTGACTCTTGTCCCCAGCTATGCCTCAATTCGACCTGATGATTCTGGTCCTCACCTGGGCCTCACATGGACCTGGAACTCAGCTCC
Source organism: Canis lupus familiaris (assembly GCF_011100685.1). Lineage (NCBI taxonomy): Eukaryota > Metazoa > Chordata > Mammalia > Carnivora > Canidae > Canis > Canis lupus. The sequence goes on from NW_023331008.1 coordinate 63,703, forward strand.
ATAGAGTGGCTCTGATTCCCACAAGGGGATCACCTGATTCTGCTGACTGTGGTGTTATTCTATGCCTCACCAGGACCTAGTGATTCTGTTTGCCATCTGGGCCTGCATGGCCCTAGTGACTCTGGTCCTCACCCAGGCATCATTGGGACCTGGATAATCTATTCCACACCTGCGCCTCACTTTGACGAGGGACCTCTGGTCCCATTCTGGGCCTCAAACTAAACTGGTTACTCTGGTTCCCCCTCTGGGCCTCACCCCTACCTGGTGACTCTGGTCACCCCGTGGGCTTCACATGGGCCTGCTGAATCTGGTCCTTAGCTGGTCCGCACCTGGATCTGGTGATTGGTCGCCACCTGGGTCTCACCTGGACTTGTTGAATCCTGTTGCCTCCTGCGCCTCACCTGCACCTTGTGACTGTGGTCCCACCTGGACCTCACCTGGATCTGGTGGCTCTGTTTCCCATATGGGGCTCTCCTGGACCTTGTTCTTGTGGTCTCCATCTGGCCTCACCTGGAACACAATGACTCTGATCCATATTTGGGCCTCTCCTGGACCTGTTGACTCTGGTCCTTACCTGGGCATCATTGGGTCCTGGATACTCTCTTATATTCCTGGGCCTCATCTGGACCTGGTGACTGTGGTCCCACCTGGGCCTCACCTGGACAAGGTGACTTGTTCCCACAGGGACCTCACCTGGTCCTGGTGTCTCAGGTCCTCATATTGGCATCATGGGACCTGGTTTCTCAGTTCCACATCGGGGCCTCACCTGGACCTAGTGATTCTCGTCCCCTCTGGGCCTCACCCTGACGTGGTGACTCTGGTCCCCACCTGGATATCACCAGTAGCGGGTGACTCTGGTCCCCCTCTGGGACTCACCCGGAGCTGGCGACACTTGTCCTCAGCTGGATCTCAACAGTACCTGTTGAATCTACTCCTTACTTAGGTCTCGTCTGGACCTTGTGACTCTTTTCCCACCTGGCATCAATGGGATCATGGTTACTCTGTTTCCCACCTGGGCCTCACCTGGACATGATAACTTTGCTCCACACCTGAGCCTCACCTGGACATGATGACTCTGGATCCACTCTGGGCCTCCCTCTGACATGGAGACTCTGGTCACCATCTGGATGTATCCTAGACCTGGTGAATCTGGTACCTCTCAAGGCCTCAACCAAACCTGGTGACTCTAGTCCTCAACTGGGCCTTACCGGGACCTAGTGAATATGCTCCCCAACTGCGCCTCATCTGGATATGGTGACTCTGGTTCTACGTGGGCATCATCGGGACATGGTTACTCTATTCCCCACTGTGAGTGACCTGATCCTGGTAACACTATTCCTGACTTTGGCATTTTCTGTACCAGGTGACTCTGTCTCCACCTGGGCCTCACCTGTAACTGGTGCCTCTGATCGTAAGCATGGCCTCACCTGACCTGGTGACTGTGGTTCCCATCGGGACTTCACCTGGACCTCATGTCTCTGGTCCTAACTGGGCCTCACCAGGACCTGGTGTCTCGGTACCCACCTCGGTAGCATCAGGATATGGTTACACTGTTCAATAACAGTGACCCAGCCGGACCTATTAACTCTGACCTTCACCTGGGCCACACCTGGACATGGTGACACAGGTTCTCACCTGGGTCTCACCTGGACATGGTGAGTCGGATCCCCACCTGGTCCTCACCTGTAACTGGTGATTCTCGTTTCCACATGGACATCATGTAGACCTGGTGGCTGCAGTGTTTCTAGCTTCTCATGTACCTCATGAAACTGGTCCCCACCAGGGCCGTACCGTGACCTGGTGAGTGTGGTTGCTACTTGCACCTCACCTGGACCTGGTGATTCTGGTCTGCACCTGAGACTCCCCTGGATCTGGTGACTGTGGTCCCCACCTGGGCTTCACCTGGATTTGGGGACTCCGGTCCCCATCTGGGCCTCACCTGGTCCTTTGACCATGGTCCTCAAATGGGGAAAATTGTGACCGTGTGACTGTGTTCCACAACTGGACCTCACCTGGACCAGGTGACTCTGGTCCCCCTCTGGGTCTCACCGTGCCCTAGTCACTGTGAACCCCACTCTGGCGTGACTTCGACCTGCTGACCTGGTTGCCACCTGTGGCTGACCTCGAACTGTTGACTCTGGTTCTTTCAAGTGCCTCCCCTGTACCTGGTGATCCTGATGCCCAACTGGGCCTCACCTGCATGTGGTGTCTCTAGTCACCACCGGGGACTCATCTGGACCTGCTTACTGTGTTCCACACCTGGGCCTCAATTACAACTCTTGACCATATTCCCCAAGCTCGCCTCACATGGACCTGTTTACCTCTGATCCCCACCGGGGCCTCACGTGTACCTGGTAACTCTGGTCCTCACCTGGGCCTCATCTGCACCTAGTGACTTTGATCCCCACCTGGACTTCACCTGGATCTCGTGACTCTGGTCCCCTCCTGGAACTCACCTGTATCTGGTGACTCTGGTCTCAGTTAGGCCTCACCTGGACTGGTGTCTCTCGTCCCCACTTTGACCTAACTCAGAACTGCTGAATCTTGCCCCACCTAGGCCGCACCCAGTCCTGATGACTCTTGTCCCCAGCTATGCCTCAATTCGACCTGATTAATCTGGTCCTCACGTGGGCCTCACATGGACCTGGGACTCAGCGGGATAGAGTGGCTCTGGTTCCCACAAGGGGCTCACCAGATACTGGTGACTGTGGTCTTATTCTATGCCTCACCAGGACCTAGTGATTCTGTTCCCAATCTGGGCTTTCATGGCCCTAGTGACTCTGGTCCTCACCCAGGCATCATTGGGACCTGGATACTCTATTCCACACCTGGGCCTCACTTTGTCCAGGGACCTCTGGTCCCATTCTGTGCCTCAAACTAAACTGGTTACTCTGGTTCCCCCTCGGGGCCTCACCCTTACGTGGTGACTCTGGTCACCCTTTGGGGTTCACTTCCGCCTGGTGAATCTGGATCATAGCTGGTCCGCACCTGGATCTGGTGACAGGTCACCACGTGGGCCTCACCTGGACTTGGTGAATCATGTTGCCACCTGCGCCTCACCTGGACCTTGTGACTGTGGTCCCTCCTGGACCTCACCTGGATCTGGTGGCTCTGGTTCCCATATGGGGCTCTCCTGGACCTGGTTCCTGTGGTCTCCATCTGACCTCACCTGGAACACAATGACTCTGATCCATATTTGGGCCTCTCCTGGACCTGTTGAGTCTGGTCCTTACCTGGGCATCATTGGGACCTGGATACTCTCTTATATACCTGGGCCTCACGAGGACTTGGTGATTTTGGTCCCACCTGGGCCTCACCTGGACGGGGTGACTGGTTCCCACAGGGACCTCACCTCGACCTGGTGTCTCAGGTCCTCATATGGGCATCTTGGGACCTGGTTTCACAGTTCCACATCGGGGCCTCACCTGGACCTAGTGATTCTCGTCCCCCTCAGGGCCTTACCCTGACTTGTGACACTGGTCCCCACATGGATATCACCAGAACCGGGTGACACACCCGGAGCTGGGGACACTGGTCCTCAGGTGGGCCTCAACAGGACCTGGTGAATCTACTCCAAACTTAGGCTTCTTCTGGACCTTGTGACTCTTTTCCCACCTGGCATCAATGGGACATGGTTACTCTGTTCCCCACCTGGGCCTCACCTTGACATGATAACTTTGCTGCACACTTTGGCCTCAACTGGTCCTGATGACTCTCGTCCCCCAACCTAGGCCTCATTCTGGACTGGTGACTGTCGTCCCCAACTGGGTTCAGCTGGACCAGGTGATTCCCGTTCCCACATGAACCACACCTGGACCTGGTGACTGTGGTGTGCTTGTAGACTCACATTTATCTTGTGACTCCCATCTCCACTAGGGCGTCACCTGGATCTGGTGACTCTGGCCTGCATGCTGGCCTCACCTGGTCCTGGTAACTCTGGTCCCTACCTGGACATCATCGGGACACGGTTCCTCTGCATGGCCTGCATGTTGGCCTCAGCCGGAACTGGTGAGTGGGGTTGCCACCTGGGTCTCACCCATACCGGGTGACACAGGTCCCCACGTGGGCCTCACTTGGACCTGGTGAATCTGGTCTTTACCTGGTCCTCACCCGGACCTGGTAACCCTGGTCACCACCTGGGAATCACCAGGACATGGTGAATATGGTCCCCATCTGGGCCTCACACAGTCCTGTTGACTTTCTTCCCCACCTGGACCTGATTGCTGTGCACGCCTTCTTGGCCTCATTGGAACTGGTGACTCTGATCCTAACTGGGCCTCACCCAGATCTGGTGACTCTGGTCCTCACCTGTGGAACATTATGACCTGGATACTCTGTTCCACACCTGAGCCTCACCTGGACATGATGACTCTGGATCCCCTCTGGTCCTCAGCCTGACATGGTGACTCTGGTCCCCATCTGGATGTCACCTAGATCAGGTGAATCTGGTACCCCTCTAGGCCTCAACTAGACCTGGTGACTCAGGTTCTCAACAGGGCCTCAACGGAACCTAGTGGATATGCTCCCCACCTGCGCCTCATCTGGACTTGGTGACGCTGGTTCTATCTGGGCATCATCGGGACATGGTTACTCTGTTCCCCACTGGGACTGACCTGATTCTGGTAACTCTGGTCCTGACTTTGGCCTCTTCTGTACCAGGTGACTCTGCTTCCACCTGGGCCTCACCTGTAACTGGTGACTCTGATCCAAAGCATGGCCTCTCCTGACCTGGTGACTGTGGTTCCCATCGGGACCTCACCTGGACCTCATGTCTCTGGTCCTACCTGGGCCTCACCAGGACCTGGTGTCTCTGGTACCCACCTGGGTAGCATCAGGATATTGTTACACTGTACACTAACAGTGACCCAGCCGGACCTATTAACTCTGGTATTCACCTGAGCCACACTTGGACATGGTGACACTCGTTCCCACCAGGGTCTCACCTGGAAATGGTGAGTCAGATACCCACCTGTTCCTAACCTGTAACTGTTGATTCTCCTTCACACATGGACATCATGTGGACCTGGTGGCTGCGGTGTTTCTAGTTTGTCATGTACCTTGTGACTCTGGTCCCACCAGGGCCTCACCGGGACCTGGTGAGTGTGGTTGCCACCTGCACCTCGCCTGGACCTGGTGATTCTGGTCTGCACCTGAGACTACCCTAGATCTGGGACTGTGGTCCCCACCTGGGCTTCACCTGGATTTGGGGACTCTGGTCCCCATCTGGGCCTCACCTGGTCCTGTTGACCATGGTCCTCAACTGGGCAAAATTGGGACGCGGTGACTGTGTTCCACAACTGGACCTCACCTGGACCACGTGACTCTGGTGCCCCTCTGGGTCTCACCGTGCCCTAGTGACTGTGAACCACACTTTGGCCTGACTTGGACCTGCTGACCCTGGTTGACACCTGCGCCTGACCTCGAACTGTTGACTCTGTTTTATTCAAGGGCTTCCCCTGTACCTGGTGATCCTGGTCCCCCCTGGGACTCACCTGGACGTGGTGACACTTGTCACCACCGGGGACTCACCTGGATCTGGTTACTGTGTTCCACACCTGGGCCTCAAGTAGACCTGTTGACCATGGTACCGAAGCCGGCCTCATATGGACCTGTTGCCTCTGATTCCCACCGGGGCATCACGTGTACCTGGTAACACTGGTCCTCACTTGGGCCTCATCTGGACCTAGTGACTCTGGTCCCCACTTTGGCTTCACCTGGATCTGGTGACTCTGGTCCTCAACTGGGCATCACATGGACCTATTGAATATGCTCCATCTGGGCCTCATTTTGACCTGGTGACTCTCTTCCCTACCCGGGCATCATCGGGACATGTTTCCACTGCATGGCCTTTAGGTTGGCCGCGCCTGGACCTGGTAACTGTGGTTCTACCTGGGCATCATCGGGACACTCTTCCTCTGCATTGCCTGCAGGGTGTCCTCACCTGGATCTGGTGAGTGGGGATGCCACTTGGGCCTCACCTGGTGACCCAGGTGCCCACGTGGGACTCACTTGGACCTGGTGAATCTGGTCCTTACCTGGTCCTCACCCAGTCCTGGTGATTTTGTTCCCCACCTGGACCTGATTGCTGTGGACTCCTTCTTGGCCTCACCTGGAAGTGGTGACTCTGATCGAAGCTGGGCCTCACCCAGATATGGTGACTCTGGTCCTCACCTGTGGACCATTATGACCTGGATACTCTGTTCCACACCTGAGCCGCACCTGGACATGATGACTCTGGATCCACTCTGGGCATCACCATGACATGGTGACTCTGGTCCCCATCTGGATATCACCAGAACCGGGTGACTCTGGTCCCCCTCTGGGACTAACCCAGAGCTTGGGACACTGGTCCTCAACTGGATCTCAGCAGTACCTGTTGAATCTACTCCTCACTTAGGTCTCGTCTGAACCTTGTGACTCTTTTCCCACCTGGCATCAATGGGACATGGTTACTCTGTTCCCCACCTGGGCCTCACCTAGACATGATAACTTTGCTCCACACTTTGGCCTCAACTGTTCCTGATGACTCTGGTCCCCCCACCTAGGCATCAATCTGGACCCGGTGACTGTGGTCCCCACCTGGGGCTCACCTGGACCTGGTGACTCTCGTTCCCACATGAACCACACCTGACCTGATCCCTGTGGTGTTCTTGTAGACTCACATTTACCTGGTGACTCCGGTCCCCACTAGGGCCTCACCTGGATCTGGTGACACTGGCCTGCAGGTTGGCCTCACCTGGACCTGGTGAGTGGGGTTGCCACCTGGGCCTCACCCATACCTGGTGACTCAGGTCCTCACTTGGGCCTCACTTGGACCTGGTGAATCTGGTCATTACCTGGTCCTCTGCCAGACCCGGGGACTCTGGTCACCACCTGGACCTCACCTGGACCTAGTGAATATGCTTAATCTGAGCCTCAGTTGGACTTGGTGACTCTCGTCCCTACCTTGGCATCATCGGGACATGCATCCACTGCATGGCCTGCATGTTGGCCTCAGCTGGACCTTGTAACTCTGGTCCCTACCTGGGCATCACCGGGACACGGTTCCTCTGCATGGCCTCCAGGTTGGCCTCACCTGGCCCTAGTGAGTGGGGTTGCCACCTGGGGCTCACCCATACCTGGTGACACAGGTCCCCACGTGGGCCACACTTTGACCTGGTGAATCTGGTCCTTTCCTGGTCCTCACCCGGACCTGGTAACCCTGGTCACCACCTGGGAATCACCTGGACCTGGTGAATCTGGTCCCCCTCTGGGCCTCACCCAGTCTTGTTGACTTTCTTCCCCACCTGGACCTGATTGCTGTGGACTCCTCTTGGCCTCAACTGGAACTGGTGACTCTGATCCTATCTGGGCCTCACCCAGATCTGCTGACTCTGGTCCTCACCTGTGGACCCTTATGACCTGGATACTCTGTTCCACACCAGAGCCTCACCTGGACATGATAACTCTGGAACCTCTCTGGTCCTCACCCTGACCTGGTGACTCTGGTCCCCATCCGGATGTCACCTAGACTAGGTGAATCTGGTGTCCCTCTAGGCCTCAACTTGACCTGGTGACTCTGGTCCTGACCTGGGCCTCACGGGGACCTAGTGAACATGCTCCCAACCTGCGCCTCATCTGGACCTGGTGACTCTGGTTCTACCTGGGCATCATCGAGACATGGTTACTCTATTCCCCACTGGGACTGACCTGATCCTGGTAACTCTGGTCCTGACTCTGCCCTCTTCTCTACCAGGTGACTCTGGCTCCACCTCGACCTCACCTGTAACTGGTGACTCTGATCCTATTCATGGCCTCACCTGACCTGGTGTCTGTGGTTTCCATCGGTACCTCACCTGGTCCTCATGTCTCTGGTCCAAATGGGACTCACCAGGACCTTGTATCTGGTACCGACCTGAGTAGCATCAGGATATGGTTACACTGTTCACTAACAGTGACTCGGCCGGACCTATTAACTCTCGTCGTCACCTTGTCCACACTTGGACATGGTGACACTGGTTCCCACCAGGGTCTCACCTGGACATGGTGACTCGGATCCCCACCTGGTCCTCACCTGTAACTTGTAATTCTCGTTCCCACATGGACATCATGTGGACCTGGTGGCTGCAGTGTTTCTAGCTTCTCATGTACCTCGTGACTCTGGTCCCCACCAGGGCCTCACCGGGACTTGGTGAGTGTGGTTGCCACCTGCACCTCACCAGGACCTGGTGATTCTGGTCTCCACCTGAGACTACCCTGGATCTGGTGACTCTGGTCCCCACCTGGGCTTCAACGGAATTTGGGGACTCCAGTCCCCATCTGGGCCTCACCTGGCCCTGTTGAACATGGTCCTCAACTGGGCAAATTTGGGACCCAGAGACTGTGTTCCACAACTGGACCTCACCTGGACCAGGTGACTCTGGTCCCCCTCTGGGTCTCAACGTACCCTAGTGACTGTCAACCACACTTTGGCCTGACATGAACCTGCTGACCCCGGTTGCCACCTGCAACTGACCTCGAGCAGTTGACTCTGGTTCTTTCAATGGCCTCCCCTGTACCTGGTGATCATTGTCCCCACTTGGGCCTCACCTGGACGTGGTGACTCTTGTCACCACCGGGGCTCACATGGACCTGGTTACTGTGTTCCACCTGGGCCTAATGTAGACCTGTGGACCATGGTCCCCAAGCCGGCCTCACATGGACCTGTTGCCTCTGATCCCCACCGGGGCCTCACGTGTACCTGGTAACTCTGGCCCTCACCTAGGCTTCATCTGGACCTAGTGACTCTGGTCCCCACCTGGGCTTCACCTGGATCTGGTGACTCTGGTCCCCACCTGGAATTCACCTGGATCTGGTGACTCTGGTCCCCAGCTGGACCTCTCCTGGACCTGGTGACTCTATTTCCAACATGAGCTCACCTGGATCTGTTGACTCTGGTCCTCAGTTTGCCCTCACCTGGACCTGGTGTCTCTCGTCCCCACTTTGACCTAACTCAGAACTGCTGAATCTTGCCCCACCTAGGCCGCACCCACACCTGGTGAATCTTGTCCCCAGCTATGCCTCAATTCGACCTGATGAATCTGGTTCTGACGTAGGGCTCACATGGACCTGGGACTCAGCTGGATAGAGTGGCTCTGGATCCCACATGGGACACACCTGATACTGGTGATTGTGGTCTTATTCTATGCCTAGCCAGGACCTAGTGATTCTATTCCCCATCTGGGCCTGCATGGCCCTAGTGACTCTGGTCCTCACCCAGGCGTCTTTGGGACCTGGATACTCTATTCCACACCTGCGCCTCACTTTGACCAGGGACCTCTGGTCCCATTCTGGGCCTCAAACTAAACTGGTTACTCTGGTTCCCCTCTGGGCCTCACCCTTACCTGGTGACTCTGGTCACCCCTTGGGCTTCACTTGGGCCTGGTGAATCTGGTCCTTAGCTGGTCCGCACCTGGATCTGGTGACTGTTGGCCACCTGCGCCTCACCTGGACCTCCTGACTGTGGTCCCAACTGGACCTCACCTGGATCTGTTGGCTCTGGTTCCCTTATGGGGCTCTCCTGGACCTGGTTCCTGTGGTCTCCATCTAGCCTCACCTGGAACACAATGACTCTAATCCATATATGGTCCTCTCCTGGACCTGTTCACTCTGGTCCTTTCCTGGCCATCATTGGGACCTGGATACTCTCTATATACCTGGGCCTCACCTGGACCTGGTGAGTGTGCTCCCACCTGGGCCTCACCTGGACGAGGTGACTGGTTCCCACAGAGACATCAACTGGACCTGGTGACTCAGGTCCTCATATGGGCATCATGGGACCTGGTTTCTCAGGTCCACATCGGGGCCTCACCTGGACCTAGTGGTTCTCGTCCCCCTCTGGGCCTCACCCTGACGTGCTGACTCTGGTCCCCACCTGGATATCACCAGAACCGGGTGACTATGGTCCCCCTCTGGGACTCACCCAGAGTTGGGGACACTGGTCCTCAACTGGGCCTCAACAGGACCTGGTGAATCTACTCCTCACTTAGGCCTCGTCCGTACCTTGTGACTCTTTTCCCAACTGGCATCAATGGGGCATGGTTACTCTGTTCCCCACCTAGGTCTCAACTGGACATGATAACTTTGCTCAGCACTTTGGCCTCAAGTGGTCCTGATGAATCTGGTCCCCCGACCTAGGCCTCAATCTGGAACTGGTGACTGTGGTCCTCATCTGGGTCTCACCTGGACCTGGTGACTCTCGTTCCCACATGAACCACACCTGGACTTGGTGACTGTGGTGTTCTTGTAGACTCACATTTACCTGGTGAATCCGGTCCCCACTAGGGCCTCACCTGGATCTGGTGACTCTGGCCTGCAAGTTGGCCTCACCTGGACCTGGTGAGTGGGGTTGCCACCTGGGCCTCACACATATCTGGTGACCCACGTCCCCACGTGGGCCTCTTGGACCTGGTGAATCTTGTCCTTACCTGGTACTCTTCCAGACCCAGGGACTCTGGTCACCACCTTGGCCTCCCTTGGGCCTGGTGAATCTGGTCCCATCTGGGCCTCACCCAGTCCTGGTGACTTTGTTCCCCACTTGGAACTGATTGCTGTGGACTCTTTTTGCCTCACCTGGAACTGGTGACTCTGATCCTATCTGCGCGTCACCCAGATCTGGTGACTCTGGTCCTCACCTGGGCATCATTGTTACCTGATTACTCTGTTCCACACCTAAGCCTCACCTGGACATGATGACTCTGGAACCTCTCTGGGCCTCACCCTGACCTGGTGACTCTGGTCCCCATCTGGATGTCACCTGGACCAGGTGATTCTGGTACCCCTCTAGGCCTCAACCAGATCTGGTGACTCTGGTCCTCAAATGGGCCTCACTTGGACCTAGTGAATATACACGATCTGGGCCTCATATGGACCTGGTGACTCTGGTCCCTACCTGGGCTTCATCGGGACACGGTTCCTCTGCATGGCCTGCAGGTTGGCCTCACCTGGACGTGGTAACTCTGATCCCTACTTGGGCTTCATCGGGACACGGTTCCTCTGCATGGACTGCAGGTTGGCCTCACCTGGACCTGTTGATTGGGGTTGCCACCAGGGCCTCACCCATATCTGGTGACACAGGTCCCCCCGTGGGCCTCCCTTGGGCCTGGTGAATCTGGTCCCATCTGGGCCTCACCCAGTCCTGGTGACTTTGTTCCCCACTTAGAACTGATTTCTGTGGACTCTTTCTTGGCCTCACCTGGAAGTGGTGACTCTGATCCTATCTGCGCGTCACCCAGATCTGGTCACTCTGGTCCTCACCTGTGGACCATTATGACCTGGATTCTCTGCTCCACACTTGAGACTCACCTGGACATGATGACTCTGGAGCCCCTCTATGCCTCACCCTGACATGGTGACGCTGGTCCCCTTCTGGATATCACCTAGACCAGGTTAACCTGGTTCCCCTCTAGGCCTCAACTTGACCTGGTGACTCTGGTCCTCAACTGGGCCTCACCAGGACCTAGTGAACATGCTCCCCACCTGCGCCTCATCTGGACCTGGTGACTCTGGTTCTCCCTGGGCATCATCGGCACATGGTTACTCTATTCTTCACTGGGACTGACCTTATCCTGGTAACTCTGCTCCTGACTTTGGCCTCTTCTGTCCCAGGTGACTCTGGCTCCACCTGGGCCTAACCTATAACTGGTGCCTCTGATCCAAATCATGGCCTCACCAGACCTGGTGACTGTGGTTCCCATCGGGACCTCACCTGGTCCTCATGTCTCTGTTCTCACGTGGGCCTCACCAGGACCTGGTGTTTCTCGTACCCACCTGGGTAGCATCAGGATATGGTTACACTGTTCACTAACAGTGATTCTGCCGGACCTATTATCTCTGGTCTTCACCTCGCCACACATGGACATGGTGACACTGGTTACCACCTCGGTCTCACCTGGACATGGTGAGTCTGATCCCCACCTGGGCCTCAATGTAACTGGTGATTCTCGTTCCCACATGGACATCATTTGGACCTGCTGGCTGCACTGTTTCTAGCTTCTCATGCACCTCGTGGCTCTGGTCCCCACCAGGGCCTCACCGGGACCTGTTGAGTGAGGTTGCCACCTGCACCTCACCTGGACTTTGCTGATTCTTGTCTGCCCCTGAGACTACCCTGGATCTGGTGACTGTGGTCCCCACCTGGGCTTCACCTGGATTTGGGGACTCCGGTCCCCATCTGGGCCACACCTGGCCCTGATGACCATGGTCCTCAACTGGGCACAATTGGGACCCGGTGACTGTGTTCCACAACTGGACCTCACCTGGACCAGGTGACTCTGGTCCCCCTCTGGGTCTCACCGTGCCCTAGTGACTGTGAATCCAACTTTGGCCTGACTTGGACCTGCTGACGCTGGTTGCCACCTGCGCCTGACCTCGAACTGTTGACTCTGGTTCTTTCAAGGGCCTCCCCTGTACCTGGTGATCCTGGTCCCCACCTGAGCCTCACCTGGACGTGGTGACTCTTGTCAACACCGGGGACTCACCTGGACCTGCTTACTGTGTTCCACACCTGGGCCTCAAGTAGACGTGTTGACCATGGTCCCCAAGGCTGCCCCACATGTACCTGTTGCCTCTGATCCCCACCGGGGCCTCACATGTACCTGGTAACTCTGGTCCTCACCTCGGCCTCATCTGGACCTAGTGATTCTGGCCCCCACCTGGGCTTCACCTGGATCTGGTGACTCTGGTCCTCACCTGGACCTCACCTGGATCTGGTGACACTGGTCCTCAGTTTGCCCTAACCCAGACCTGGTGACTCTTGTCCCCAGCTATGCCTCAATTCGACCTGATGAATCTGGTCCTCACGTAGGCCTCACATGGATCTGGGACTCAGCTTGTTAGAGTGGCTCTTGTTCCCACAAGGATCTCAACTGATACTGGTGACTGTGGTCTTATTGTATGCCTCACCAGGACCTAGTGATTCTGTTCCCCATCTGGGCCTGCATGGCCCTAGTGACTCTGGTTCCTGACTCAGGCATCATTGGGACCTGGATACTCTCTTATATACCTGGGCCTCACCTGAATCTGGTGACTCTGGCCCTGCAGGTTGGCCTCACATGGACTTTGTTAGTGGGATGCCACGTGGGCCTTACCCTATACCTGGTGACTCAGGTCCCCACGTGGGCCTCTTGGACCTGGTGAATCTGGTCCTTACCTGGTCTTCTCCCAGACCCGGGGAATCTGGTCACAACCTGGGACCTCACCCTGACCTGGTGAATCTGGCCCCCATCTGGGCCTCACCCAGTCCTGGTGACTATGTTCCCCACCTGGACCTGATTGCTCTGGACATCTTTCTTAGCCTCACCTGGAACTTGTGACTCTGATCCTATCTGTGTGTCACCCAGATCCTGTTGAACTCTGGTCCTCACCTGGGCATCATTGGTACCTGGTTACTCTGTTCCACACCTGAGCCTCACCTGGACATGATGTCTCTGGGACCTCTCTGGGTCTCACCCTGACCTGGTGATCTGATCCCCATCTGGATGTCACCTGGACCAGGTGATTCTGGTACCCCTCTAGGCCTCAACCAGATCTGGTGACTCTTTTCCTCAACTTGGCCTCACCTGGACCTAGTGAATATGCTCCATCTGGGCCTCATTTGGACCTGGTGCCTCTGGTCACTCACTGGGCATCATTGGGAAATGGTTCCACTGCATGGCCTGCTGGTTGGCCTCACCTGGACCTGGTAACTCTGGTCCCTACCTGGGCATCATCGGGACATGGTTCCTCTGCATGGCCTGCAGGTTCGCCTCATTTTGACCTGGTGAGTGGGGTTCCCACGTGGGTCTTACCCATGCCTGGTGACACAGGTCCCCACGTGGGCCTCACTTGAACCTGGTGAATGTGGTCCTTACCTAGTCCTCACCCGGAAATGGTAAATCTGGTCACCACCTGGGTATCACCTAGTCCTGGTGACTTTGTTCCCCACCTGGACCTGATTGCTGTGGACACCTTCTCGGCCTCACCTGGAAGTGGTAATTCTGATCCTAACTGGGCCTCTTCCAGATCTGGTGACTCTGGTCCTCACCTGTGGACCATTGTGACCTGGATACTCTGTTCCACACCTGAGCCTCCCCTGGACATGATGACTCTGGATCCCCTCTGGGCCTCACCCTGACATGGTTACTCTGGTCCCCATCTGGATGTCACCTAACCAGGTGAATCTGGTACCCCTCTAGGCCTCAACCAAACCTGGTGACTCTAGTCCTCAACTGGGTCTGCCCGGGACCTAGTGAATATGCTCCCCAACTGCGCCTCATCTGGACATGATGACTCTGGTTCTACGTGAGCATCATCGGGACATGGTTACTCTATTCCCCACTGGGAGTGACCTGATCCTTGTAACACTGGTCTGACTTTGGCATTTTCTGTACCAGGTGACTCTGGCTCCACCTGGGCCTCACCTGTAACTGGTGACTCTTATCCTAAGCATGGCCTCACCTGACTTGGTGACTCTGGTCCCCATTAGGATGTAACCTGGACCAGGTGATTCTGGTACCCCTCTAGGCCTCAACCAGTTCTGGTGACTCTGGTCCTCAATTGGCTTCACCTGGACCTAGTGAATATGCTCCATCTGGGCCTCATTTGGACCTGGTGACTGTCGTCCCTACCTGGGCATCATCGGGACATGGTTCCGCACATGGCCTGCAGGTTGACCTCACCTGGACCTGGTGAGTGGGATTGCCACCTGTGGCTAACCCATACCTGGTGACTCAGGTCCCCATGTGGGCCTCTTGGACCTGGTGAATCTGGTCCTTACCTCTTCTTCTCCCAACCTGGGGACTCTGGTCATCACCTGGGCCTCACTTGGACAAGGTGAACTGGTCCCCATCTGGGCCTCACCCAGTCCTGGTTACTTTGTTCCCCACCTGGAACTGATTGCTGTGGACTCTTTCTTTGCCTCACCTGGAACTGGTGACTCTGATCCTATCTGCGCGTCACCCAGATCTGGTGACTCTGGTCCTCATCTGGGCATCATTGGTACCTGGTGACTCAGTTCCACCCCTGACCTCACCTGGACATGATGACTCTGGAACCTCTCTGGGCCTCACCCTGTCCTGGTGACTCTGGTCCCCATCTGGATGTCACCTGGACCAGGTGATTCTGGTACCCCTCTGAGCCTCAACCAGATCTGGTGACTCTGTTCCTCTACTGGGCCTCACCTGGAACTAGTGAATATGCTCCATCTGGGCCTCATTTGGACCTGGTGACTCTGGTCCCTACCTGGGCATCATCGGGACATGGTTCCTCTGCATGGCCTGCAGGTTGGCATCACCTGGACCTGGTAACTCTGGTTCCTACATGTACATCATCGGGACACGGTTCCTCTGCATGGCGCGAAGGATGGCCTCTCCTGGACCTGGTGAGTTTGGTTGCAACCTGTGCCTCACCCGTACCTGGGGACACAGGTCCCCGCTTGGGCCTCTTGGACCTGGTGAATCTGGTCCTTACCTAGTCGTCTCCCAGCCCCAGGGTCTCTGGTCACCACCTGGGAATCACCTGGACCTGGTGAATCTGGTCCTGACCAGGGTCTCACCCAGTCCTGGTGACTTTGTTCCCCACCTGGACCTGATTGCTGTGGACTCTTTCTTGGCCTCACCTGGAACTGGTGACTCTGATCATATCTGCGCGTCACCCAGACCTGGTGACTCTGGTCCTCATCAGGGCATCATTGGTACATGGTGACTCTGTTCTACACCTGAGCCTCACCTGGACATGATGACTCTGGAACCTCTCTGAGCCTTACCCTTCTCTGGTGACACTGGTCCCCATCTGGATGTCACCTGGAACAGGGGATTCTCGTATCCCTCTAGGCCTCAACCAGATCTGGTGACTCTGGTCCTCAACTGGGCCTCACCTGGACCTAGTGAATATGCTCCATGTGGGCCTCATTTGGACCTGGTGACTCTGGTCCCTACCTGGGCATCATAGGGATATGGTTCCACTGCATGGCCTGCAGGTTGGCCTCACTTGGGCCTGGTAACTCTGGTCCCTACCTGGGCATCATCGGGACACGGTTCCTCTCCATCGCCTGCAGTTGGCTTCACCTGGACCTGGTGAGTGGGGTTGCCAATTGTGCCTCACCCATACATGGTCACACAGGTCCCCATGTGGGCCTCAATTGGACCTGGTGAATCTGGTCCTTATCTGGTCCTTCCCAGAACTGGTAACTCTGGTCACCACTTGGGAATCACCTGGGCCTGGTGAAACTGGTCCCCATCTGGGCCTCACCCAGTCCTGGTGACTTTGTTCCCACATGGACCTGATTGCTGTGGACGCCTTCTTGGCCTCACCTGGAACTGGTGTCTCTGATCCTATCTGCGCGTCACCCAGACCTGGTGAATCTGGTCCTCAACTGGGCATCATTGGTACCTGGTGACTCTGTTCCACACCTGAGCCTCACTTGGACATGATGACTCTGGAACCTCTCTGGGCCTCACCCTGACCTGGTGACTCTGGTCCCCATCTCGATGTCACCTGA
The DNA here is from genome assembly GCF_011100685.1 of Canis lupus familiaris. Lineage (NCBI taxonomy): Eukaryota > Metazoa > Chordata > Mammalia > Carnivora > Canidae > Canis > Canis lupus. The sequence continues at coordinate 80,198 of NW_023331008.1, forward strand.
ACCAGGTGATTCTGGTACCCTTATAGGGCTCAACCAGATCTGGTGACTCTGGTCCTCAACAGGGCCTCACCTTGACCTAGTGAATATGCTCCATCTGGGCCTCATTTGGACATGGTGATTCTGATCCCTACCTCGGCATTACCGGGACATGGTTCCACTGAATGGCCTGCAGGTGTGCCTCACCTGGACCTGATAAATCTAGACCCCACCTGGGCATCATCAGGACATGGTTGCTCGGCATGGCCTGCAGGTTGGCCTCACTTGGACCTAATGAGTGGGGTTGTCACCTGAGACTCACCCATGCCTGGTGACACAGGTTCCCACGTGGGCCTCACGTGGACCTGGTGAATCTGGTCCTTCCCTTGTCCTCACCCGGAACTGGTAACTCTGGTCACCACATGGGAATCACCTGGATATTGTGATTCTGGTCCCCATAGGGCCTCACCCAATCCTGGTGACTTTGTTCCCACCTGGACCTGATTGCTGTGTACTCCTTCTTGGCCCTCACTTGGAACTAGTGACTCTGATCCTAACTGGGCCTCACCCAGATCTGGTGACTCTGGTCCTCACCTGTGGACCATTATGACCTGGATACTCTGTTCCAACGTGAGCCTCACCTGGACATGATGACTCTGGATCCCCTCTGGGCCTCAGCCTGACATGGTGACTCTGGTCCCCATCTGGATGTCCCCTAGACCAGGTGAATCTGGTACCCCTCCAAGCCTCAACTAGACCTGGTGACTCGGTCCTCAACTTGGCCTAACCGGAACCTAGTGAATATGCTCCCACCTGCAACTCATCTGGCCCTGGTAACTCTGGTTCTACCTGGGCATCATCGGGACATGGTTACTCTGTTCCACACTGGGACTGACCTGATCCTGGTAACTCTGGTCCTGACTTTGGCCTCTTCTGTACCAGGTGACTCTGGCTCCACATGGGCCTCACCTGTAACTGGTGACTCTGATTCTAAGCATGGCCTCACCTGACCTGGTGACTGTGGTTCCATCGGATCTTACCTGGGCCTCGTGTCTCTGGTCCCACCTGGGCCACACCAGGACCTGGTGTCTCTGGTACCCACCTGGGTAGCATCAGGATATGGTTACATTGTTCACTAATAGTGACCCAGCCAGACATATTAACTCCGGTCTTCACCTGGGCCACACCTGGACATGGTGACACTGGTTCCCATCTGGGTCTCACCTGGACATGGTGAGTTGGATGCCCACCTGGTCCTCACCTGTTCCTGGTGATTCTCATTCCAGCATGGACATCATGTTCACCTGGTGGCTGCAGTGTTTCTAGCTTCTCATGTACCTAGTGACTCTGATCCCCACCAGGGCCTCACCTGGACCTGGTGACTGTGGTTGCCACCTGCACCTCACCTGGACCTGGTGATTCTGGTCTGCACCTGAGACTACCCTGGATCTGGTGACTGTGGTTCCCTCCTGGGCTTCACCAGGATTTGGGGACTCTGGTCCCCATCTGGGCCTCACCTGGCCCTGTTGACCATGGTCCTCAACTGGGCAAAATTGGGACCCTGTGACTGTGTTCCACAACTGGACCTCACCTGGAACAGGTGACTCTGGTCCCCCTCTGGGTCTCACCGTGCCCTAGTGACTGTGAACCCCACTTTGGCCTGGCTACGACCTGCTGACCCTGGTTGCCAACTGCGCCTGACCTCGAACTGTTGACTCTGGTTCTTTCAAGGGCCTCCCCTGTACCTGGTGATCCTGGTGCCCACCTGGACCTCTCCTGGACGTGGTGACTCTTGTCACCACCGGGGACTCACCTGGACCTGCTTACTGTGTTCCACACCTGGGCCTCAAGTACACCTCTTGACCATGGTCCCCAAGCCCGCCTAACATGGACCTGTTGCCTCTGATCCCCACCGGGGCCTCACGTGTACCTGGTAACTCTGGTCCTCACCTGGGCCTCATCTGCACCTAGAGACTCTGGTCCTCACCTGGACTTCACCTGGATCTGGTGAATCTGATCCCCACCTGGACTTTACCTGTTCTGGTGACTCTGGTCCCCAGCTGGACCTCTCCTGGACCTGGTGACTCTCTTTCCAACATGGATCTCAACTGGATCTAGTCACTCTGGTCCTCAGTTTGGTCTCAGCTGAACCTGGTGTCTCTCGTCCTCACTTTGACCTAACTCAGAACTGCTGAATCTTGCCCCACCTAGGCCGCACCCAGACCTGGTGACTCTTGTCCCCAGCTATACCTCAATTCGACCTGATGAATCTGGTCCTCACGTGGGCCTCACATGGACCTGGTACTCAGCTGGATGGAGTGGCTCTGGTTCCCACAAGGGGCTCACCTGATACTGGTGACTGTGTTCTTATTCTATGCCTCCCCAGGACCTAGTGATTCTGTTCCCCATCTGGGCTTGCATGGCCCTAGTGACTTTGGTCCTCACCCAGGCATCATTGGGACCTGGATACTCTATTCCACACCTGGGCCTCACTTTGACCAGGGACCTCTGGTCCCATTCTGGGCCTCAAACTAAACTGTTTACTCTGGTTCCCCTCTGGGCCTCACCCTTACCTGGTGACTCTGGTCACCCCTTGGGCTTCACTTGGGCCTGGTGAATCTGGTCCTTAGCTGGTCCGCACCTGGATCTGGTGACAGGTCGCCACCTGGGGCTCACCTGGACTTGGTGAATCCTGTTGCCTCCTGCGCCTCACCTGGACCTTGTGACTGTGGTCCCACCTGGACCTCACCTGGATCTGGTGGCTCTGGTTCCCATATGGCGCTCTCCTGGTCCTGGTTCCTGTGGTCTCCTTCTGGCCTCACCTAGAACACAATGACTCTGATCCATATTTGGGCCTCTCCTGGACCTGTGGACTCTGGTCCTTACCTGGGCATCATTTGGACCTGGATACTCTCTTATATAACTTGGCCTCACCTGGACCTGGTGAGTGTGGTCCCACCTGGGCCTCACCTGGACGAGGTAACTGGTTCCCCAGGGACCTCACCTGGACCTGGTGACTCAGGTCCTCATATGGGCATCATTGGACCTGGTTTCTCAGGTCCACATTGGGGCCTCACCTGGACCTAGGGATTCTCGTCCCCCTCTGGGCCTCACCCTGACGTGGTGACTCTGGTCCCCACCTGGATATCACCAGAACCGGGTGACTCTGGTCCCCCTCTGGGACTCACCCAGAGCTGGGGACACTGGTCCTCAAATGGGCTTCAACAGGACCTGGTGAATCTACTCCTCACTTAGGCCTCGTCCGGACCTTGTGACTCTTTTCCCAACTGGCATCAATGGGACATGGTTACTCTGTTCCCCACCTGGGCCTCACCTGGACATGATAACTTTGCTCCACACTTTGGCCTCAACTGGTACTGATTACTCTGGTCCCCCCACCTAGGCCACAATCTGGACCTGGTGACTGTGGTCCCCACCTGGGTCTCAGCTGGACCTGGTGACTCTCGTTCCCACATGAAACACACCTAGACCTGGTGACTGTGGTGTTCTTGTAGACTCACATTTACCTGGTGACTCCGGTCCCACTGGGGCCTCACCTGTTCTGGTGACTCTGGCCTGCCGGTTGGCCTCACCTTGACCTGTTGAGTGGGGTTGCCACCTGGGCCTCACACATAGCTGGTGACTCAATTCCCCTCGTGGGCCTCTTGGACCTGGTGAATCTGGTCCTTACCTGGTCCTGTCCCAGACCCGGGGACTCTGGTCACCACCTGGGCCTCACCTGGACCTGGTGAATCTGGTCCCCATCTGGGCCTCACCCAGTCCTGGTGACTTTGTTCCCCACCTGGACCTGATTGCTGTGGACTCTTTCTTGGCCTCACCTGGAACTGGTGACTCTGATCCTATCTGCGCGTCACCCAGATCTGGTGACTCTGGGCCTCACCTGAGCATCATTGGTACCTGGTGACTCTGTTCCACGCCTGAGCCTAACCTGGACATGATGACTCTGGAACCACTCTGGGCCTCTCCCTGAACTGATGCCTCTGGTCCCCATCTGGATGTCACCTTGACGAGGTGATTCTGGTACCCCTCTAAGCCTCAACCAGGTCTGGTGACAGTGGTCCTCAACTGGGCCTCACTGGACCTAGTGAATATTCTCCATCTGGGTCTCATTTGGACATGGTGACTCTGGTCCCTACCTGGGCATCATCGGGACATGGTTCCACTGCAAGGCCTGCATATTGGCCTCACCTGGACCTGGTAACTCTGTTCCCTACCTGGGCATTATCGGGACATGGTTCCTCTGCATGGACTGCAGGTTGGCCTCACCTGGACCTGGGGAGTGGGGTTGCCACCTGAGCCTCACCCATGCTTGGTGACACAGGTACCCACGTGGGCTCACTTGGACCTGGTGAATCTGGTCCTTACCTGGTCGTCACCCGGAACTGGTAACTCTGGTCACCACCTGGGTATCACCTGGACCTGGTGAATCTGGTCCCCATCTGGGCCTCACCCAGTCCTCGTGACTTTGTTCCCCACCTGGACCTGATTGCTGTGGACTCCTTCTTGGCCTCACCTGGAACTGGTGACTCTGATCCTAACTGGGGCTCACCCAGATCTGGTGACTCTGGTCCTCACCTGTGGACCATTATGATCTGGATCTCTGTTCAACACCTGAGCCTCACCTGGACATGATGACTCTGGGTCCCCTCTGGGCCTCACCCTGACATGGTGACTCTGCTCCCCATCTGGATGTCACCTGGACCAGGTGAATCTGGTAACCCTCTAGGACTCAACTAGACCTGGGGATTCTGGTCCTCAAGTGCGCCTCACCGAGACCTAGAGCATATGCTTCCCACCTGCTCCTCATCTGTACTTGGTGACTCTGGTTCTACCTGCGCATCATCGGGACATGGTTACTCTATTCCCCACTGGGACTGACCTGATACTGGTAACTCTGGTCCTGACTTTGGCATCTTCTGTACCAGGTGACTCTGGCTCCTCCTGGGCCTCACCAGTAACTGGTGACTCTGATCCTAAGCATGGCCTCACCTGACCTGGTGATTGTGGTTCCCATCGGGACCTCACCTGGACCTCATATCTCTGGTCCCACCTGGGCCTCACCAGGACCTGGTGTCTCTGGTACCCACCAGGGTAGAATCAGGATATGCTTACACTGTTCACTAACAGTGACCCAGCCGGACCTATTAACTCTGGTCTTCACCTGGGCCACACCTGGACATGGTGACACTGGTTCCCACCTGGGTCTCACCTGGACATGGTGAGTCGGATCCCCACCTGGTCCTCACCTGTAACTGGTGATTCTCGTTCCCATATGGACATCCTGTGGACCTAGTGGCTGCAGTGTTTCTAGCTTCTCATGTACCTCGTGACTCTGGTCCCCACCAGGGCCTCACCGGGACCTGGTGAGTGTGGTTGCCACCTGCACCTCACCTGGACTTGGTGATTCTGGCCTGCACCTGAGACTACCCTGGATCTGGTGACTCTGGTCCCCACCTGGTCTTCACCTGGATTTGGGGACTCCGGTCCCCATCTGGGCCTCACCTGGCCCTGTTAACCATGGTCCTCAACTGGGCACAATTGGGCCCCGGTGACTGTGTTCCACAAATGGACCTCACCTGCACCATGTGACTCTGGTCCCCCTCTTGGTCTCACCGTGCCCTAATGACTGTGAACCCCACTTTGGACTGACTTGGACCTGCTGACCCTGGTTGCCACCTGTGCTTGACTTCGACCTGTTGACTCTGGTTCTTTCTTTTTTCTTTTTTTTTTTTTAAATTTATTTTTTTATTATTGGTGTTCTATTTACTAACATACAGAATAACCCCCAGTGCCCGTCAGCCATTCACTCCCACCCCCCGCCCTCCTCCCCTTCTACCACCCCTAGTTCGTTTCCCAGAGTTAGCAGTCTTTACGTTCTGTCTCCCTTTCTGATATTTCCCACACATTTCTTCCCCCTTCCCTTATATTCCCTTTCACTATTATTTATATTCCCCAAATGAATGAGAACATATAATGTTTGTCTCTCTCCGACTGGCTTACTTCACTCAGCATAATACCCTCCAGTTCCATCCACGTTGAAGCAAATGGTGGGTATTTGTCATTTCTAATAGCTGAGTAATATTCCATTGTATACATAAACCACATCTTCTTTATCCATTTATCTTTCGTTGGACACCGAGGCTCCTTCCACAGTTTGGCTATCGTGGCCATTGCTGCTATAAACATCAGGGTGCAGGTGTCCCGGCGTTTCATTGCATTTGTCTCTTTGGGGAAAATCCCCAACAGTGCAATTGCTGGGTCGTAGGGCAGGTATAGTTTTAACTGTTTGAGGAACCTCCACACAGTTTTCCAGAGTGGCTGCACCAGTTCACATTCCCACCAAGAGTGTATGAGGATTCCCTTTTCTCCGCATCCTCTCCAACATTCGTTGTTTCCTGTCTTGTTAATTTTCCCCATTCTCACTGGTGTGAGGTGGTATCTCATTGTGGTTTTGATTTGTATTTCCCTGATGGCAAGTGATGCAGAGCATTTTCTCATGTGCATGTTGGCCATGTCTATGTCTTCCTCTGTGAGATTTCTGTTCATGTCTTTTGCCCATTTCATGATTGGATTGTTTGTTTCTTTGGTGTTGTGTTTGATAAGTTCTTTATAGATCTTGGAAACTAGTCCTTTATCTGATATGTCATTTGCAAATATCGTCTCCCATTCTGTAGGTTGTCTTTGAGTTTTGTTGACTGTATCCTTTGCTGTGCAAAAGCTTCTTATCTTGATGAAGTCCCAATAGTTCATTTTTGCTTTTGTTTCTTTTGCCTTCGTGGATGTATCTTGCAAGAAGTTACTATGGCCGAGTTCAAAAAGGGTGTTGCCTGTGTTCTTCTCTAGGATTTTGATGGAATCTTGTCTCACATTTAGATCTTTCATCCATTTTGAGTTTATCTTTTTGTATGGTGAAAGAGAGTGGTCTAGTTTCATTCTTCTGCATGTGGATGTCCAATTTTCCCAGCACCATTTATTGAAGAGACTGTCTTTCTTCCAATGGATAGTCTTTCCTCCTTTATCGAATATTAGTTGCCCATAAAGTTCAGGGTCCACTTCTGGATTCTCTATTCTGTTTCACTGATCTATGTGTCTGTTTTTGTGCCAGTAGACTTTAGTTCTTTCAAGGGCCTCAACGGTACTTGGTGATCCTGGTCCCCACCTGGGACTCAACTGGACATGGTGACTCTTTTCACCACCGGGGACTCACCTGGACCTGCTTACTGTGTTCCACACCAGGGCCTCAAGTAGACCTGTTGACCATGGTCCCCAAGTCGGCCTCACATGGACCGGTTGCCTCTGATCCCAACCGGGGCCTCACGTGTACCTGGTAAGTCTGGTCCTCACCTGGGCCTCATCGGGACCTAGTGACTCTGGTCCCCACCTGGGCTTCACGTGGATCTGGTGACCCTGATCCCGACCTGGACTTCACCTGGATCTGGTGACTCTGGTCCCCACCTGGACCTCTCCCGGACCTGGTGACTCTCTTTCCAACATGGACCTCACATGGATCTGGTGACTCTGGTCCTCAGTTTGGCCTCACCTGGACCTGGTGTGTCTCGTCCCCACTTTGACCTAACTCAGAACTGCTGAATCTTGCCCCACCTAGGCCGCACCCAGAGCTGGTGACTCTTGTCCCCAGCTATGCCTCAAATCGAACTAATGAATCTGGTCCTCACGTGAGCCAGACATGGACCTGGAACTCAGCTGGATAGAGTGGCTCTGGTTCACGCAACGGGATCAAATGATATGGCTGACTGTGGTCTTATTCTATACATCACGAGGACCTAGTGATTTGTCCCCATCTGGGCCTGCATGGCCCTAGTGACTCTGGTCCTCACCCAAGCATCATTGGGACCTGATACACTATTCCACACCTGGGCCTCACTCTGACTAGGGACCTCTGGACCCATTCTGGGCCTCAAACTAAACTGGTTACTCTGGTTCCCCCTCTGGGACTCACCCTTACCTGGTGACTCTGGTCACCCCATGGGCTTCATTTGGGCCTGGTGAATCTGGTCCTTAGCTTGTCCTCACTTGGATCTGGTGACTGGTCGCCAGCTGGGCCTCACCTGGACTTGGTGAATCCTGTTGCCACCTGCGCCTCACCTGGACCTTGTGACTGTGGTCCCACCAGGACCTCACCTGGATCTGGTGGCTCTGGTTCCCATATGGGGCTCTCCTGGACCTGATTCCTGTGGTCTCCATCAGGCATCACCTGGAACAAAATGACTCTGGTCTATATTTGGGCTTCTCCTGGACTGTTGACTCTGGTCCTTACCTGGGCATCATTGCGACCTGGATAAGCTCTTATATACCTGGGCCTCACCTGGACCTGGTGACAGTGATCCCACCTGGGCCTCACCTGGACGAGGTGACTGGTTCCCACAGGGACCTCACCTTGACCTGCTGACTCAGGTCCTCATATGGGTATCATGGGACCTGGTTTCAGTTCCACATCGGGACCTCACCTGGAGCTAGTGATTCTCCTCCCCTTCTAGGATCACCCTGACGTGGTGACTTTGGTCCCCTCCTGGATATCACCGGAACCGTGTGACTCTGGTCCCCCTCTGGACCCACCCGGAGCTGGGGACACTGGTCCTCAACTGGGCCTCACCTGAACCTGGTGAATCTGGTTCCCATTTGGGCCTCACCCAGTACTGGTGACTTTGTTCCCCACCTGGACCTGATTGCTGTGGACTCTTATTGGCCTCACCTGGAACTGGTGACTCTGAACCTATCTACGCGTCACCCAGATCTGGTGAATCTGGTCCTCACGTGGGCATCATTGGTACCTGGTGACTCTGTTCCTCACCTGAGCCTCACCTGGATATGATGACTCTGGATCCCCTCCGGGCCTCACCCTGACATGGTGACTCTCGTCCCCATCTGGATGTCACCTAGACCAGGTGAATCTGGTACCCCTCTAGGCCTCAACTAGACCTGGGTATTCTGGTCCTCATCTGGGCCTCACCGAGACCTAGTGAACATGCTCCCCACCTGCTCCTCATCTGGACCAGGTGACTCTGGTTCTACCTGGGCATAATCGGTACATGGTTACTCTATTCACCACTGGGACTGAACTGATCCTGGTAACTCTGGTCCTGACTTTGGCCTCTTCTGACAAGGTGACTCTGGCTCCACCTGGGCCTCACCAGTAACTGGTGACTCTGATCCAAAGCGTGGCCTCACCAGACCTGGTGACTGTGGTTCCCAATGGAACCTCACCTGGACCTCATGTCTCTGGTCCCTCCTGACCCTCACCAGGACCTGGTGTCTCTGGTACCCACCAGGGTAGCATCAGGATATGGTTACACTGTTCACTAACAGTGACCCAGGCGGAACTATTAACTCTGGTCTTCACCTGGGCCACACCTGGACAGGGTGTCACTGGTTCCCACCAGGGTCTCACCTGGATATGGTGTGTCGGATCCCCACCTGGTCCTCACCTGTAACTGGTGATTCTCGTTCCCACATGGACATCATGTGGACCTGGTGGCTGCAGTGTTTCTAGCTTCTCATGTTCCTCGTGACTCTGGTCCCCACCAGGGCCTCAACGGTACCTGGTGAGTGTGGTTGCCACCTGCACAACACCTGGACCTGGTGATTCTGGTCTGCACCTGAGACTACCCTGGATCTGGTGACTATGGTCCCCCCCTGTCTTCACCAGGATTTGGGGACTCCGGTCCCCATCTGGGCCTCACCTGGCCCTGTTGATCACGATCCTCACTCGGCAAAATTGGGGCCCGGTGACTGTGTTCCACAAATGGAACTCACCTGGACCAGGTGACTCTGGTCCCCCTCTGGGTCTCACCGTGTCCTAATGACTGTGAACCCCACTTTGGCCTGACTTGGACCTGTTGACCCTGGATGCCACCTGCGCTTGACTTCGACCTGTTGACTCTGGTTCTTTCAAGGGCCTCCCCTGTGCCTGGTGATCCTGGTCCCCACCTGGGACTCACCTGTACGTGGTGACTCTTGTCACCACCGGGGACTCACCTGGACCTGCTTTCTGTATTCCACACCAGGGCCTCAAGTAGACCTGTTGACCATGGTCCCCAAGCCGGCCTCACATGACCTGTTGCCTCTGATCCCCACCGGGGCCTCACGTGTACCTGGTAACTCTGGTCCTCACCTGGGCCTCATCTGGACCTAGTGACTCTTGTCCCCACCTGGGCTTCACCTGGATCTGGTGACTCTGGACCTCACCTGGGCATCATTGGTACCTGGTGAGTCTGTTCCACACCTGAGTCTCACCTGGACATGGTGACTCATGAACCTCTCTGTGCCTCACCTTGACCTGGTTACTCTGGTCTCCGTCGAGATGTCACCTGGACCAGGGGATTCTGGTACCCCTCTAGGTCTCAACCAGTTCTGGTGACTCTGGTCCTCAACTGGGCCTCACCTGGACCTAGTGAATATGATTTATCTGGGCCTCATTTGGACCTGATGACTCCGGTCCCTACCTGGGCATCATCGGGACATGGTTCCACTGCATGGCCTGCAGGTTCCATCACCTGGACCTGGTGAGTGGGTTTGCCACCTGGCCCTCACCCATACCTGGTGACACAGGTGCCACGTGGGCTTCACTTGGACCTGGTGAATCTGGTCCTTGTCTGTTCCTCACCCGGAACTGGTAACTCTGGTCATCACCTTTGAATCACCTGGACCTGGTGAATCTGGTCCCCATCTGGGCCTCACCCAGTCCTGGTGACTTTGTTCCCCACCTGGACCTGATTGCTGTGGACTCCTTTTTGGCCTCACCTGGAACTGGTGACTCTGATCCTAACTGGACCTCACCCAGATCTGGTGACTCTGGTCCTCACCTGTGGACCATTATGACCTGGATACTCTGTTTCACACCTGAGCCTCAACTGGACATGATAACTTTGTTCCACAGTTGGTCCTCAACTGGTCCTGATGACACTGTTACCCTCTTAGGCCTCAATCCGGACCTGGTGGCTGTCGTCCCAACCTGTGTCTCACCTGGAACTGGTGGCTCTCGTTCCCACATGAACCACCCCTGGAGCTGGTGACTGTAGTGTTCTTGTAGACTCACTTTTACCTGCTGTCACCGGTGCCGACTAGGGTCTCAAGTGGATCTGGTGACTTTGGCATGCAGGTTGGCCTCACCTGGACCTTGTGAGTGGGGTTGCCCCTGGGCCTCACCCATACCTGGTGAGTCAGGTCCCCGCGTGGGCCTCTTGGACCTGGTAAATCTGGTCCTTACCTGGTCATTTCCCAGCCCCGGTGTCTCTGGTCACCACCTGGGCCTACCTGGACCTGGTGAATCTGATCCCCATCTGGGCCTCACCCAGGCATGTTGACTTTGTTCCACTCCTGTATCTGATTGCTGTGGACTCTTTCTTGGCCTCACCTGGAACAGGTGACTCTGATCCTATCTGCCCGTCACCCAGACCTGGTGACTCTGGTCCTCACCTGGGCATCTTTGGTACCTGGTGACTCTGTTCCACACCTGGACATGATGACTCTGGAACCTCTCTGGGCCTCATCCTGACCTGGTGACTCTGGTCCCCATCTGGATGTCACCTGGACCAGGTGATTCTGGTACCCCTCTAGGCCTCAACCAGGTCTGGTGACTCTGGTCCTCCACTGGACCACACCTGGACCTAGTGAATATGCTCCATCTGGGCCTCATTGGACCTGGTGATTCTGGTCCCTACCTGGGCATCATCGGGACATGGTTCCACTGCATGGCCTGCAGGTTGGCCTCAACTGGACCTGGTAACCCTGGTCCCTACCTGGACATCATCAGGGCATGGTTCCACTGCATGGCCTGCAGATTGGCATCACGTGGACCTGGTGAGTGGGGTTGTCACCTGGGCCTCACTCATGCCTGGTGACACAGGTCCCCACGTGGGCTTCACTTGGACTTGGTGAATCTGGTCCTTACCTGGTCCTCATCCGGAACTCGTAACTCTGGTCACCACCGGGGACTCACCTGGACCTGCTTATGTGTTCCACACCTGGGCCTCAAGTAGACCTGTTGACCATGGTCCCCAAGCTGGCCTCACATGGACCTGTTGTCTCTGACCCCCACCTGGGCCTCACGTGTACCTGGTAACTCTGGTCCTCACCTGGGCCTCATCTTGACCTAGTGACTCTGGTCCCCACCTTTGCTTCACCTGGATCTGGTGACTCTGGTCCCCACCGGGACTTCACCTGGATCTGGTGACTCTGGTCCCCACCTGGACCTCTCCTGGACCTGGTGACTCTCTTTCCAACATGGACCTCACCTGGATCTGGTGACTCTGGTCCTCAGTTTGGCCTCACATGGACCTGGTGTCTCTCGTCCCCACTTTGACCTAACTCAGAACTGCTGAATCTTGCCCCACCTAGGCCGCACAAAGACCTGGTGACTGTTGTCCCCAATTCGACCTGATGAATCTCGCCCTCACGTGGGCCTCACATGGACCTGGGACTCAGCTGGATAGAGTGGCTCTGGTTCCCACAAGGGGCTCACCTGATACTGGTGACTGTGGTCTTATCCTATGCCTCACTAGGACCTAGTGATTCTGTTCGCCATCTGGGTCTGCATGGCCCTAGTGACTCTGGGCTCACCCAAGCATCATTGGGACCTGGATACTCTATTCCACTCCTCGGCCTCATTTTGACGAGGGACCTCTGGTCCCATTCTGGGCCTCAAACTAAACTGGTTACTCTGGTTCCCCCTCTGGGCCTCAGCTTAGGTGGTGACTCTGGTCACCCATTGGTCTTCACATGGACCTGGTGAATCTGGTCCTTCGCTGGTCTGCACCTGGATGTGGTGACTGGTCGCCACCTGGGCCTCACCTGGACATGGTGAATCCTGTTGCCACCTGTGCCTCACCTGGACCTTGTGACTGTGGTGCCACCTGGACCTCACCTGGATCGGGTGGCTCTGGTTCCCATATGGGGCTCTCCTGGACCTGGTTCCTGTGGTCTCCATCTGGCCTCACCTGGAACACAATGACTCTGATCCATATTTGGGCCTCTCCTGGACCTGTTGACTCTGGTCCTTACCTGGGCATCATTGGGACCTGGATATACCTGGGCCTCACCTGGAACTGGTGACAGTGGTCCCACCTGGGCCTCACCTGGACGAGGTGACTGGTTCCCACAGGGACCTCACCTGGACCTGGTGACTCAGGTCCTCATATGGCCATCATGGAACCTGGTTTCTCATTTCCACATCGGGGCCTCACCTGAACCTAGTGATTCTCGTCCCCCTCTGGGCATCACCCTGACGTGCTGACTCTGGTTCCCACCTAGATATCACCAGAACCGGGTGACTCTGGTCCCCCTCTGGGACTCACCCGGAGCTTGGGACACTGGTCCTCTGCTGAGGCTCCACAGGACCTGGTGATTCTACTCCTCACTTAGGCCTCGTCTGGACCTTGTGAGTCTTTTCCCACCTGGCACCAATGGGACATGGTAACTCTGTTCCCCACCTGGGCCTCACCTGGACATGACAACTTTGCTCCACACTTTGGCCTCAACTGGTCCTGATGACTCTTTCCCCCCCACCTAGGCCTCAATCTGTACCTGATGACTGTGGTCCCCACGGGGGTCTCACCTGGACCTGGTGACTCTCGTTCCCACATGACCCACAACTAGATCTGGTGACTGTGGTGTTCTTGTAGACTCACATTTACCTGGTGACTCCGGTCCCCACTAGGGTCTCACTTGGATCTGGTAACTCTGGCCGGCAGGCTTGCCTCACCGGGACCTGGTGAGTGGGGTTGACACCTGGGCCTCACCCATACCTGGTGACTCAGGTCCCCACGTGGGCTTCTTGGACCTGGTGAATCTGGTCCTTACCTGGTCCTCTCCCAGAACCGGGGACTCTGGTCACCACCTGGGCCTCACCTGGACCGGGTGAATCTGGGCCTCACCCAGTCCTGGTGACTTTGTTCCCCACCTGGACCTGATTGCTGTGGACTCTTTCTAGGCCTCACCTGGAACTGGTGACTCTGATCCTATCTGCGCGTCACCGAGATCTGGTGACTCTGGACCTCACCTGGGCATCATTGGTACCTGGTGAGTCTGTTCCACACCTGAGTCTCACCTGGACATGGTGACTCATGAACCTCTCTGTGCCTCACCTTGACCTGGTTACTCTGGTCTCCGTCGAGATGTCACCTGGACCAGGGGATTCTGGTACCCCTCTAGGTCTCAACCAGTTCTGGTGACTCTGGTCCTCAACTGGGCCTCACCTGGACCTAGTGAATATGATTTATCTGGGCCTCATTTGGACCTGATGACTCCGGTCCCTACCTGGGCATCATCGGGACATGGTTCCACTGCATGGCCTGCAGGTTCCATCACCTGGACCTGGTGAGTGGGTTTGCCACCTGGCCCTCACCCATACCTGGTGACACAGGTGCCACGTGGGCTTCACTTGGACCTGGTGAATCTGGTCCTTGTCTGTTCCTCACCCGGAACTGGTAACTCTGGTCATCACCTTTGAATCACCTGGACCTGGTGAATCTGGTCCCCATCTGGGCCTCACCCAGTCCTGGTGACTTTGTTCCCCACCTGGACCTGATTGCTGTGGACTCCTTTTTGGCCTCACCTGGAACTGGTGACTCTGATCCTAACTGGACCTCACCCAGATCTGGTGACTCTGGTCCTCACCTGTGGACCATTATGACCTGGATACTCTGTTCCACACCTGAGCCTCAACTGGACATGATAACTTTGTTCCACAGTTGGTCCTCAACTGGTCCTGATGACACTGTTACCCTCTTAGGCCTCAATCCGGACCTGGTGGCTGTCGTCCCAACCTGTGTCTCACCTGGAACTGGTGGCTCTCGTTCCCACATGAACCACCCCTGGAGCTGGTGACTGTAGTGTTCTTGTAGACTCACTTTTACCTGCTGTCACCGGTGCCGACTAGGGTCTCAAGTGGATCTGGTGACTTTGGCATGCAGGTTGGCCTCACCTGGACCTTGTGAGTGGGGTTGCCCCTGGGCCTCACCCATACCTGGTGAGTCAGGTCCCCGCGTGGGCCTCTTGGACCTGGTAAATCTGGTCCTTACCTGGTCGTTTCCCAGCCCCGGGGTCTCTGGTCACCACCTGGGCCTACCTGGACCTGGTGAATCTGATCCCCATCTGGGCCTCACCCAGGCATGTTGACTTTGTTCCACTCCTGTATCTGATTGCTGTGGACTCTTTCTTGGCCTCACCTGGAACAGGTGACTCTGATCCTATCTGCCCGTCACCCAGACCTGGTGACTCTGGTCCTCACCTGGGCATCTTTGGTACCTGGTGACTCTGTTCCACACCTGGACATGATGACTCTGGAACCTCTCTGGGCCTCATCCTGACCTGGTGACTCTGGTCCCCATCTGGATGTCACCTGGACCAGGTGATTCTGGTACCCCTCTAGGCCTCAACCAGGTCTGGTGACTCTGGTCCTCCACTGGACCACACCTGGACCTAGTGAATATGCTCCATCTGGGCCTCATTGGACCTGGTGATTCTGGTCCCTACCTGGGCATCATCGGGACATGGTTCCACTGCATGGCCTGCAGGTTGGCCTCAACTGGACCTGGTAACCCTGGTCCCTACCTGGACATCATCAGGGCATGGTTCCACTGCATGGCCTGCAGATTGGCATCACGTGGACCTGGTGAGTGGGGTTGTCACCTGGGCCTCACTCATGCCTGGTGACACAGGTCCCCACGTGGGCTTCACTTGGACTTGGTGAATCTGGTCCTTACCTGGTCCTCATCCGGAACTCGTAACTCTGGTCACCACCGGGGACTCACCTGGACCTGCTTATGTGTTCCACACCTGGGCCTCAAGTAGACCTGTTGACCATGGTCCCCAAGCTGGCCTCACATGGACCTGTTGTCTCTGACCCCCACCTGGGCCTCACGTGTACCTGGTAACTCTGGTCCTCACCTGGGCCTCATCTTGACCTAGTGACTCTGGTCCCCACCTTTGCTTCACCTGGATCTGGTGACTCTGGTCCCCACCGGGACTTCACCTGGATCTGGTGACTCTGGTCCCCACCTGGACCTCTCCTGGACCTGGTGACTCTCTTTCCAACATGGACCTCACCTGGATCTGGTGACTCTGGTCCTCAGTCTGGCCTCACCTCAGTTCCTAATCGGGGACTCACCTGGACCTAGTGATTCTCGTCCCCCTCTGGGCCTCACCCTGACCTGTTGACTCTGGTCCTCACCTGGATATCACAAGAACCGGGAGACTCTGGTCCCCCTTTGGGACTCACCCAGAGCTGGGAAGACTGGTACTCAACTGGGCCTCAACACGATCTGGTGAATCTACTCCTCACTTAAGCCTCGTCTGCACCTTGTGACTCTTATCCCACCTGGCATCAATGGGATATGGTTACTCTGTTCCCCACCTGGGCCTCACTTGGACATGATATCTGTTCTCCGCACTTTGGCCTCAACTGGTCCTGATGACTCTGGTCCCCCCACCTAGGCCTCAATCTGGACCTGGTGACTGTGGTCCCCACCTGGGTCTCACCTTGACCTGTTGCCTCTCGTTCCCACATGAACCACACCTGGACCTGGTGACTGTGGTGTCCTTGTAGACTCACATTAACCTGGTGATTCCGTTCCCGTCTAGGGCCTCACCTGGATCTGGTGACTCTGGCATGCAGGTTGGCCTCACCTGGAATTGGTGAGTGGGGTTGTCACCTGGGCCTCACCCATACCTGGTGACTCAGGTCCCCACGTGGGCCTCTTGGACCTCGTGAATCTAGTACTTACCTGGTCCTCTCCCCGACCCGGGGACTCTGGTCACGACCTGGGCCTCACCTGGACCTGGTGAATCTGTTCCTCATCTTGGCCTCACCGAGTCCTGGTGACTTTCTTCCCCACTTGGACCTGATTGCTGTGGACTCTTTTTGCCTCACCTGGAACTGGTGACTCTGATCCTATCTGCGCGTCACCCAGATCTGGTGACTCTGGAACTCACCTGGGCATCATTGGTACCTGATTACTCTGTTCCACACATGAGCCTCACCTGGACATGATGACTCTGTAACCTCTCTGGGCCTTACCCTGACCTGGTGACTCTGGTCCCCATCTGGATGTCACCTGGACCAGGTGATTCTGGTACCCCTCTAGGCCTCAACCAGATCAGGTGACTCTGGTCCTCAACTGGGCCTCACCTGGACCTAGTGAATATCCTCGATCTGGGACTCATTTGAACCCGGTGACTCTGCTCCCTACCTGGGCATCATCGGGAGATGGTTCCACTGCATGGCCTGCAGGTTGGCCTCACCTGGACCTGGTAACTTTGGTCCCTACCTGGGCTTCATCGGGACACCGTTCCTCTGCATGGCCTGAAGGGTGGCCTCACCTGGACCTGGTGAGTGGGGTTTCCACATGGGCCTCAGACATAACTGTTGACATAGGTCCCCAAGTGGGCCTCACTTGGACCTGGTGAATCTGGTCCTAACCTGGACCTCACCCAGAACTGGTAACTCTGGTCACCACCTGGGAATCACCTGGACAGGGTGAATCTGGTCCCCATCTGGGCCTCCCCCAGTCCTGATGACTTTGTTCCCCACCTGAAACTGATTGCTGTGGACTCCTTCTTGGCCTCACCTGGAACTGGTGACTCTCATCCTAACTGAGCCTAACTCAATCAGCTGACGCTTGTCCTCCCCTGTGGACCATTATGAACTGGATACTCTGTTCCACAACTGAGCCTCACCTGGACATGATGACTCTGGATCCACTCTGGGCCTCACCCTGACGTGGTGACTCTGGTCCTCATGTGGATGTCACCTAGACCAGGTGAATCTGGTACCCCTCTAGGCCTCAACTCGACCTGGTGACTCTGGTCCTCAACTGGGCCTCACCGGGACCTAGAGAACATGCTCCCCACCTGCGACTCATGTGGACCTGGTGACTCTGTTCTACCTGTGTATCATCGGGACATGGTTACTCTATTCCCCACTGGGACTAACCTGATCCTGGTAACTCTGGTCCTGACTTTGGCCTCTTTTGTACCAGGTGACTCTGGCTCCACCTGGGCCTCAATTGTAACTGGTGACTCTGATCCTAAGCATGGCCTCACCTGACCTGGTGACTGTGGTTCCCATCGGACCTCACCTGGACCTCATATCTCTGGTCCAACCTGGGCCTCACCAGGACCTGGTGTCTCTGGTACCCACCTGGGTAGCATCAGGATATGGTTACACTGTTCACTCACAGTGACCCAGCCGGACCTATTAACTCTGGTCTTCACCTGGGCCACACCTGGACATGGTGAGACAGGTTCCCACCTGGGTCTCACCTGGACATGGTGAGTCGGATCCCCACTGGTCCTCACCTGTATATGGTGATTCTCGTTCCCACAGGGACATCATGTGGACCTGGTGAATGCAGTGTTTCTAGCTTCTCATGTACCTCGTGACTCTGGTCTCACCAGGGCCTCACCGGGACCTGGTGAGTGTGGTTGCCACCTGCACCTCACCTGGACCTGGTGATTCTGGTCTGCACCTGAGACTACCCTGGATCTGGTGACTCTGGTCCGCACCTGGGCTTCACCTGGTTTTAGGGACTCCGGTCCCCATCAGGGCCTCACCTGGCCCTGTTGTCCATGGTCCTCAACTGGGCAAAATTGGGACCCGGTGACTGTGTACCACAACTGGACCTCACCAGGACCAGGTGACTCTGGTCCCCCTCTGGGTCTCACTGTGCCCTAGTGACTGTGAACCCCACTATGGTCTGACTTGGACCTGCTGACCCTGTTTGCCACCTGCGCCTGACCTCGAACTGTTGACTCTGGTTCTTTCAAGGGCCTCCCCTGTACCTGGTGATCCTGGTCCCCACCTGGTCCTCACCTGGACGTGGTGACTCTTGTCACCACCGGGGACTCACCTGGACCTCCTTACTGTGTTCCACAACTGGGCCTCAAGTACACCTCTTGACCATGGTCCCCTAGCCGGCCTCACATGGACTTGTTGCCTCTGATCCCCACCAGGGCCTCACATGTACCTGGTAACTCTGGTCCTTACCTGGGCCTCATCTGGACCTACTGATTCTGGCCTCCACCTGGGCTTCACCTGGATCTGGTGACTGTGGTCCCCACCTGGACTTCACCTGGATCTGGTGACTCTGGTCCCCACTTGGATCTCACCTGGATCTGGTGACTCTGGTCCTCAGTTTGCCCTCACTTGGACCTGGTGTCTCTCGTCCCCACTTTGACCTACCTCAGAACTGCTGAATCTTGCCCCACCAAGGCCGCACCCAGACATGGTGACTCTTGTCCCCAGCTATGCCTCAATTCGACCTGATGAATCTGGTCCTCACGTGGGCCTCACATGGACCTGGGACTCAGCTGGATACAGTGGCTCTGGTTCCCACAATGTGCTCACCTGATACTGGTGACTTTGGTCTTATTCTATGCCTCACCAGGACCTAGTGATCTGTTCCTCTTCTGGGCCTGCATGGCCCTAGTGACTCTGGTCCTCACCCAGGCATCATTGGGACCTGGATACTCTATTCCACACCTGGGCCTCACTTTGACCACGGACCTCTTGTCCCATTCTGGGCCTCAAACTAAAATGGTTACTCTGGTGCCCCCTCTGGGAATCACCCTTACCCGGTGACTCTGGTCACCCCTTGGGCTTCACTTCGGCCTGGTTAATCTGGTCCTTAGCTGGTCCACACCTGTATGTGGTGACTGGTCGCCACCTGGGCCTCACCTGGACTTGGTGAATCCTGTAGCCACCTGCGCCTCACCTGGACCTTGTGACTGTGGTCCCACCTGGACCTCACCTGGATCTGATGGCTGTGGTTCCCATATAGGGCTCTCCTGGTCCTGGTTCCTGTGGTCTCCATCTGGCCTCACCTGGAACACAATGACTCTGATCCATATTTGGGCCTCTCCTGGACCTTATGACTCTGGTCCTTACCTGGGCATCATTGGGACATGGATACTCTCTTATATACCGGGGCCTCACCTGGAACTGGTGACTGTGGTCCCACCTGGGCCTCACCTGGACGAGGTGACTTGTTCCCTCAGGGACCTCACCTGGACCTGGTGACTTAGGTCCTCATACGGGCATCATGGAACCTTGTTTCTCAGTTCCACATCGGGGCCTCAAACTGAACCTAGTGATTCTCGTCCCCCTCTGGGCCTCACCCTGACGTGCTGACTCTGGTCCCCACCTAGATATCACCAGAACCGGGTAACTCTGGTCCCCCACTGGGACTCCCCCAAGCTTGGACACTGGTCCTCTGCTGAGCCTCCACAGGACCTGGTGATTCTACTCCTCACTTAGGCCTCGTCTGGACCTTGTGAGTCTTTTCCCACCTGGCACCAATGGGACATGGTAACTCTGTTCCCCACCTGGGCCTCACCTGGACATGAGAACTTTGCTCCACACTTTGGCCTCAACTGGTCCTGATGACTCTTTCCCCCCCACCTAGGCCTCAATCTGGACCTGGTGCTGTGGTCCCCAGCTGGGTCTCACCAGGACCTGGTAACTCTCGTTCCCACATGATCCACAACTGGATCTGGTGACTGTGGTGTTCTTGTAGACTCACATTTACCTGGTGACTCCGGTCCCCACTAGGGCCTCACTTGGATCCGGTAACTCTGGCCGGCAGGCTTGCCTCACCTGGACCTGGTGAGTTGGGTTGCCACCTGGGCCTCACCCATACCTGGTGACTCAGGTCCCCACGTCGGCCTCTTGGACCTGGTGAATCTGGTCCTTACCTGGTCCTCTCCCAGATCCGGGGACTCTGGTCACCACCTGGGCCTCACCTGGACCGGGTGAATCTGGGCCTCACCCAGTCCTGGTGACTTTGTTCCCCACCTGGACCTGATTGCTGTGGACTCTTTCCTGGCCTCACCTGGAACTGGTGACTCTGATCCTATCTGCGCGTCACCCAGATCTGGTGACTCTGGTCCTCACCTGGGCATCATTGGTACCTGGTGAGTCTGTTCCACACCTGAGTCTCACCTGGACATGGTGACTCTTGAACCTCTCTGTGCCTCACCTTGACCTGGTGACTCTGGTCCCCGTCGAGATGTCACCTGGACCAGGGGATTCTGGTACCCCTCTAGGTCTCAACCAGTTCTGGTGACTCTGGTCCTCAACTGGGCCTCACCTGGACCTAGTAAATATGATTTATCTGGGCCTCATTTGGACCTGATGACTCCGGTCCCTACCTGGGCATCATCGGGACATGGTTCCACTGCATGGCCTGCAGGTTGGCATCACCTGGACCTGGTGAGTGGGTTTGCCACCTGGCCCTCACCCATACCGGGTGACACAGGTCCCACGTGGGCTTCACTTGGACCTGGTGAATCTGGTCCTTATCTGTTCCTCACCCGGAACTGGTAACTCTGGTCATCACCTGGGAATCACCTGGACCTGGTGAATCTGGTCCCCATCTGGGCCTCACCCAGTCCTGGTGACTTTGTTCCCCACCTGGACCTGATTGCTGTGGACTCCTTTTTGGCCTCACCTGGAACTGGTGACTGTGATCCTAACTGGACCTCACCCAGATCTGGTGACTCTGGTCCTCACCTGTGGACCATTATGACCTGGATACTCTGTTCCACACCTGAGCCTCAACTGGACATGATAACTTTGTTCCACAGTTGGGCCTCAACTGGTCCTGATGGCACTGTTACCCTCTTAGGCCTCAATCCGGACCTGGTGACTGTCGTCCCAACCTGGGTCTCACCTGGAACTGGTGGCTCTCGTTCCCACATGAACCACACCTGGAGCTGGTGACTGTAGTGTTCTTGTAGACTCACTTTTACCTGCTGTCTCCGGTGCGACTAGGGCCTCACGTGGATCTGGTGACTTAGGCATGCAGGTTGGCCTCACCTGGACCTTGTGAGTGGTGTTGCCCCTGGGCCTCACCCATACCTGGTGAGTCAGGTCCCCGCGTGGGCCTCTTGGACCTGGTAAATTTGGTCCTTACCTGGTCGTCTCCCAGCCCCGGGGTCTCTGGTCACCACCTGGGCCTACCTGGACCTGGTGAATCTGATCCCCATCTGGGCCTCACCCAGGCCTGTTGACTTTGTTCCACTCCTGTATCTGATTGCTGTGGACTCTTTTTTGGCCTCACCTGGAACAGGTGACTCTGATCCTATCTGCCCGTCACCCAGACCTGGTGACTCTGGTCCTCACCTGGGTATCTTTGGTACCTGGTGACTCTGTTCCACACCTGAGCCTCACCTGGACATGATGACTCTGGAACCTCTCTGGGCCTCATCCTGACCTGGTGACTCTGGTCCCCATCTGGAGGTCACCTGGACCAGGTGATTCTGGTACCCCTCTAGGCCTCAACAGGGTCTGGTGACTCTGGTCCTCCACTGGACCACACCTGGACCTAGTGAATATGCTCCATCTGGGCCTCATTGGACCTGGTGATTCTGGTCCCTACCTGGGCATCATCAGGACACGGTTCCACTGCATCGCCTGCAGGTTGGCCTCACCTGGACCTGGTAACCCTGGTCCCAACCTGGATATCATCAGGGCATGGTTCCACTGCATGGCCTACAGGTTGGCCTCACCTGGACCTGGTAACTCTGGTTCCTACATGGGCATCATCGGGACAGGGTTCCTCTGCATGGCTCGAAGGATGGCCTCTCCTGGACCTGGTGAGTGTGGTTGCCACCTGTGCCTCGCCCGTACCTGGGGACACAGGTCCCGTCGTGGGCCTCTTGGACCTAGTGAATCTGGTCCTTACCTGGTCGTCTCCCAGACCCGTGGTCTCTGGTCACCACCTGGGCCTCACCTGGACCTGGTCAATCTGGTCCCCATCTGGGCCTCACCCAGTCCTGGTGACTTTGTTCCCCACCTGGATCTGATTGCTGTGGATTCTTTCTTGGCCTCACCTGGAACTGGTGACTCTGATCATATCTGCGCATTACCCAGACCTGGTGACTCTGGTCCTCACCTGAGTATCTTTGGTACCTGGTGACTCTGTTCCACACCTGAGCCTCACCTGGACATGATGACTCTGGAACCTCTCTGGGCCTCATCCTGACCTGTTGACTCTGGTCCCCATCTGGATGTCACCTGGACCAGGTGATTCTGTTACCCATCTAGGCCTCAACCAGGTCTTGTGACTCTGGTGTTCCACTGGACCTCACCTGGACCTAGTAAATATGCTCCATCTGGGTCTCATTGGACCTGGTGATTCTGATCACTACCTCGGCATCATCGGGACATGGTTCCACTGCATGGCCTGCAGGTTGGCCTCACCTGGACCTGTAACTCTAGTCCTTACCTGGGCATCATCGTGACATGGTTCCTCTGCATGGCCTGCAGGTTCGCCTTACCTGGACCTGGTGAGTGGGGTTGCCACCTGGGTCTCACCCATGCCTGGTGACACAGGTCCCCAAGTGGGCCTCACTTGGACCTGGTGAATCTGGTGCTTACCTGGTCCTCACCCGGAACTCGTAACTCTGGTGACCACCTGGGAATCACCTGGAACTGGTGAATCTGGTCCCCATCTGGGGTCATCCATTCCTGGTGACATTGTTCCCCACCTGGACCTGATTGCTGTGGACTCCTTCTTGGCCTCACCTGGAACTGGTGACTCTGATCCTAACTGGGCATCACTGAGATCTGGTGACTCTGGTCCTCACCTGTGGACCATTATGAACTGGATAATCTGTTCCACACGTGAGCCTCACCTGGACATGTTAACTCTGGATCCACTCTGGGCCTAAGCCTGACATGGTGACTCTGGTCCCCATCTGGATTTCACCTAGACCAGGTGAATCTGGTACCCCTCTGGGCCTCAACTTGACCTGGTGACTCTGGGCCCCAACTGAGCCTCACCGGGAACTAGTGAACATGCTCCCCACCTGCGCCGCATCTGGGCATGGTGACTCTGGTTTTACCTGGGCATCCTCGGGAAATGGTTACTGTATTCCCCACTGGGACTGACCTGATTCTGGTAACTCTGATCCTGACTTTGGCCTCTTCTGTACCAGGTGACTCTGGCTCCAACTGGACCTCACCTGTAACTTGTGACTCTGATCCTAAGCATGGCCTCACCTGACCTGGTGACTGTGGTTCCCATCGGGACCTCACTGGACCTCAGGTCTCTGGTTCCACCTGGGCCTCACCAGGACCTGTGTCTCCGGTACCCACCTGGGTAGCATCAGGATATGGTTACACTGTTCACTAACAGTGACCCAGCCTGACCTATTAACTCTGGTCTTCACCAGGGCCACACCTGGATATGGTGACACTGGTTCCCACCTGGGTCTCACCTGGACATGGTGAGTCGGATCCCCACCTGGTCCTCACCTGTAACTAGTGATTCTCGATCCCACATGGATATCATGTGGACCTGGTGGCTGCAGTGTTTCTAGCTTCTCATGTACCTCGTGACTCTGGTCCCCACCAGGGCCTCACCGGGACCTGGTCAGTGTGGTTGCCACCTGCACCTCACCTGGACCTGGCGATTCTGGTCTGCACCCGAGACTACCCTGGATCTGGTGACTGTGGTCCCCACCTGGGCTTTACCTGGATTTGGGGACTCCGGTCCCCATCTTGGCCTCAACTGTCCGTGTTGACCATTGTCCTCAACTGGGCAAAATTGGGACCCGGTGACTGTGTTCCACAACTGGACCTCACATGGACCAGGTGACTCTGGTCCCCCTCTGGGTCTCACCGTGCCCTAGTGACTGTGAACCCCACTTTGGCCTGACTTGGTCCTGCTGACCCTGGTTGCAACGTGCTCCTGACCTCGATCCGTTGACTCTGGTTCTTTCAAGGGCCTCCCCTTGACCTGGTGATCCTGGTCCCCACCTGGGCCTCACCTGGACGTGGTGACTCTTGTCACCACCGGGGACTCATCTGGACCTTGTTACTGTGTTCCACACCTGGGCCTCAAGTAGACCTCTTGCCTCTGATCCCCACCGGGGCCTCCGTTGTCTGGTAACTCTGGTCCTCACATGGCCTCATCTGGACCTATTGACTCTGGTCACCACCTGGGCTTCACCTGGATCTGGTGACTCTAGTCCCCACCTGGACTTCACCTGGATCTGGTGACTCTGGTCCCCACCTGGACCTCTCCTGAACCTGGTGACTCTCTTTCCAACATGGACCTCACCTGGATCTGGTGACTCTGGTCCTCACTTTGGCCTCACCTGGACCTGGTGTCTCTCATCCCCACATTGACCTAACTCAAAACTGCTGAATCTTGCCACACCTAGGCCGCACCCAGACCTGGTGACTCTTGTCCCCACCTATGCTCAATTCGTCCTGATGCATCTGGTCCTCACGTGGGCCTCACATGGACCTGGGACTCAGCTCCATAGAGTGGCTCTGGTTCCCACAAGGGGATCACCTGATACTGCTGACTGTGGTGTTATTCTATGCCTCACCAGGACCTAGTGATTCTGTTTGCCATCTGGGCCTGCATGGCCCTAGTGACTCTGGTCCTCACCCAGGCATCATTGGGACCTCAATACTCTATTCCACTCCTGGGCCTCAATTTGACCAGGGATCTCTGGTCCCATTCTGGGCCTGAAACTAAACTGGTTACTCTGGTTCCCCCTCTGGGCCTCACCCCTACCTGGTGACTCTGGTCACCCCTTGGGCTTCACATGGGCCTGCTGAATCTTGTCCTTAGCTGGTCCGTACCTGTATCTGGTGACTGGTCGCCACCTGGGTCTCACCTGGACTTGTGGAATCCTGTTGCCTCCTGCGACCACCTGGACCTTGTGACTGTGGTGGCACCTGGACCTACCTGGATCTGGTGGCTCTGTTTCCCATATGGGGCTCTCCTGGACCTGGTTCCTCTGGTCTCAATCTGGCCTTACCTGGAACACAATGACTCTGATCCATATTTGGGCCTCTCTTTGACCTGTTGACTCTGGTCCTTACCTGGGCATCATTGGGACCTGGATACTCTCTTATATTCCTGGGCCTCATCTGAACCTGGTGACTGTGGTCCCACCTGGGCCTCACCTGGACGAGGTGACTGGTTCCCACGAGGACTTCGCCTGGACCTGGTGGACTCAGGTCCTCATATGGGCATCATGGGACCTGGTTTCTCAGTTCCACATCGGGGCCTCACCTGGACCTAGTGATTCTCGTCCCCTCTGGGCCTCACCCTGACGTGGTGATTCTGGTCCCCACCTGGATATAACCAGGACCGCGTGACTCTGGTCCCCCTCTGGGACTCACCCGGAGCTGACGATAATTGTCCTCAGCTGGGCCTCAACAGGACCTGGTGAATCTACTCCTCAATTAGGCCTCGTCTGGATCTTGTGACTCTTTTCCCACATGCATCAATGGGGACATGGTTACTGTGTTCCCCAACTGGGTCTCACCTGGATATGATGACTTTGCTCCACACTTTGGCCTCAACAAATCCTGATGACTCTGGTCCCCCCACCTAGTCCTCAATCTGGACCTGGTGACTGTGGTCCCCACCTGGGTCTCACCTGGACCTGGTGACTCTCGTTCCCTCATGAACCACACCTGGACCTGGTGAATGTAGTGTTCTTGTAGACTCACATTTACCTGGTGACTCTGGTCCCACTAGGGCCTCAACTGGATCTGGTGACTCTGGCCTGCAGGTTGGCCTCACCTGGACCTGGTGAGTGGGGTTGCACCCTGGGCCTCACCCATACCTGGTGAGTCAGGTCCCCACGTGGGCCTCTTGGACCTGGTGAATCTGGTCCTTACTTGGTCCTCTCCCCAGACCCGGGGACTCTGGTCACCACCTGGGCCTCACCTGGACCTGATGTATCTGGTCCCCATCTGGAACTCACCCATTCTTGGTGAATTTTTTCCACACCTGGACCTGATTGCTGTGGACTCTTTCTTGGCCTCACCTGGAACTGGTGACTCTGATCCTATCTGCGCGTCACCCAGACCTGTTGACTCTGGTCCTCACCTGGGCATCATTGGTACCTGGTGACTCTGTTCCACACCTGAAACCTCACCTGGACATGATGACTCTGGATCTTCTCTGGGCCTCACCTTGACCTGTTGACTCTGGTCCCCATCTGGATGTCACCTAGACCAGATGAATCTGGTACCCCTCTAGGCCTCAACTAGATCTGGTGACTCTGGTCTCAACTGGGCCTCACCGCGACCTAGTGAATATGCTCCCCACCTACGCCTCATCTGGACCTGGTGACTCTGATTCTACCTGGGCATCATCGGGAACTGGTTACTCTATTCCCCACTGGGACTGACCTCATCGTGGTGACTCTGGTCCTGACTTTGGCCTCTTCTGTACCAGTTGACTCTGGCTCCACCTGGGACTCACCTGTAACTGGTGACTCTGATCCTAAGAATGGCCTCACCTGACCTGGTGACTGTGGTTCCCATCGGGACCTCACCTGGACCTCATGTGTCTTGTCCCACCTGGGCCTCACCAGGACCTGGTGTCTCTGGTACGCACCTGAGTAGCATCAGGATATGGTTACACTGTTCACTAACAGTGACCCAGCCGGACCTATTAACTCTGGTCTTCACTTGGCCACACCTGGACATGGTGACACTGGTTCCCACCTCGGTCTTACCTGGACATGGTGAGTCGGATTCCCACCTGGTCCTCATTGTAACTGGTGATTCTCATTCCCACATGGACATCATGTGGACCTGGTGGCTGCAGTGTTTCTAGCTTCTCATGTACCTAGTGACTGTGGTCCCCACCAGGGCCTCACCGGGACCTGGTGAGTTTGGTTGCCACCTGCACCACACCTGGACCAGGTGATTCAGGTCTGCACCTGAGACTACCCTGCATCTGATGACTGTGGTCCAACCTGGGCTTCACCTGGATTTCGGGACTCCGGTTCCCCATCTGGGCCTCACCTGGCCCTGTTGACCATGGTCCTAAGCTGGGCAAATTTGGACCTGGTGACTGTGTTCCACAAATGGACCTCACCTGGACCAGGGGACTCTGGTCCCCCTCTGGGTCTCACCGTGTCCTAGTGACTGTGAAGTCTCCTTTGGCTTGACTTGGACCTGCTGACCCTGGTTGCCACCTGCGCCTGACCTCGAACTCTTGACTCTGGTTCTTTCAAGGGCCTCCCCTGTACCTGTTTATCCTGGTGTCCACCTGGGCTTCAACCTGGACCTGGTGACTCTTGTCACCACGGGTGACTCACCTGGACCTGCTTACTGTGTTCCACAACTGGGTCTCAAGTAGACCTGTTGGACCATGGTACCCAAGCCGGCCTCCATGGCCCTGTTGCCTCTGATCCCCACCGGATCCTCACGTGTACCTGGTAAGTCTGGGTCCTCACCTGGCCTCATCTGCACCTAGTGAATCTGGTCCCACCTGGGCTTCACCTCGATCTGGTGACTCTGGTCCCCACCTGGACTTCACCCGGATCTAGTGACTCTGGTCCCCACCTGGACCTCTCCTGGACCTGGTGACTCTCTTTCCAACATGGACCTCACCTAGATCGGTTGACTCTGGTCCTCAGTTTGGCCTCACCTGGACCTGGGGTTCTCATCCCCACTTTGACCTAACTCAGAACTGCTGAATCTTGCCCCCACCTAGGCCGCACCCAGACCTGGTGACTCTTGTCCACAGTTAAGCCTCAATTCGACCTGATTGAATCTCGGTCCTCACGTGGGCTTCACATGGACCTGGGAATCAGCTGGGTAGAGTAGCTCTGTTCCCACAAGGGTCTCACCCTGATACTGGTGACTGTGGTCTTATTCTATGCCTCAACAGGACCTAGTGATTCTGTTCCCCATCTGGGCCTGCATGGCCCTAGTGACGCTGGTCCTCACCCAGGCATCATTCGGACCTGGATACTTCTATTCCACACCTGGGCCTCACTTTGACCACGACCTCTGGTCCCATTCTGGGCCTCAAACTAAACTGGTTACTCTGGTTCCCCTTCTGGGCCTCACCCTTACCTGGTATATCTGGTCACCCCTTGGGCTTCACTTGGGCCTAGTGAATCTGGTCCTTACTGGTCCGCACATGGATCTGGTGGACTGGTCGATCTTGTTGTTACCTGGTCCTCTCCCAGACCCGGAACTTGGTCACCACCTGGGCCTCACCTGACCTGGAAAATCTGGTCCCCATCTGGGCCTCACGCAGTCCTGGTGCACTTTGTTCCCCACTTGGGCCTGATTGATGTGGACTCTTTCTTGGCCTCACCTGGAACTGTTGACTCTGATCATATCTGCGCGTCATCCAGACCTTGTGACTCTGGTCCTCACTGGGTGCATCATTGGTACCTGGTGACTCTGTCTCCACCTGTTGCATACCTGAGCGCTCACCTGGACATGATGACTCTGGAACCTCTCTGGGCCTACCCTTCCCTGGTGACTGTGGTCCCCATCTGGATGTCACCTGGACCAGGGATTCTCGTATCCCTCTAGGCCTCAACCAGATCTGGTGACTCTGGTCCTCAACTGAGCCTCACCTGGACCTAGTGAATATGCTCCATGTGGGCCTCATTTGGACCTGGTGACTGTCCCTACCTGGCATCATAGGGATATGGTTCCACTGCATGGCTGCAGGTTGGCCTACCTGGCCTGGTAACTCTCCACCTGGGCATCATCGGACTGGTTCCACTGCATGGCCTGCAGGTGGCCTCACCTGGACCTGGTAACTCTGGTCCCTACCTGGGCATCATCGGGACACGGTTCCTCTCCATCACCTGCAGGTTGGCCTCACCTGAACCTAGTGAGTGGGGTTGCCAATTGAGCCTCACCCATACATAGTGACACAGGTCCCCAGTGGGCCTCAATTGGACCTGGTGAATCTGGTCCTTACCTGGTCCTTCCCCGGAACTGGTAACTCTGGTCACCACCTGGGAATCACCTGGGCCTGGTGAATCTGGTCCCCATCTGGGCCTCATCCAGTCCTGGTGACTTTGTTCCCCACATGGACCTGATTGCTGTGGACGCCTTCTTGGCCTCACCTGGAACTGGTGACTCTGATCCTATCTGCGCGTCACCCAGACCTGGTGAATCTGGTCCTCAACTGGGCATCATTGGTACCTGGTGACTCTGTTCCACACCTGAGCCTCACCTGGACATGATGACTCTGGAACCTCTCTGGCCTCACCCTGACCTGGTGACTCTGGTCCCCCTCGATGTCACCTGAACCAGGTGATTCTGGTACCCTTATAGGCTCAACCAGATCTGGTGACTCTGGTCCTCAACTGGGCCTCACCTAGACCTAGTGAATATGCTCCATCTGGGCCTCATTTGGACATGGTGATTCTGATCCCTACCTCGGCATTACCGGGACATGGTTCCACTGCATGGCCTGCAGGTGTGCCTTACCTGGACCTGATAACTCTAGACCCCACCTGGGCATCATCAGGACATGGTTCCTCGGCATGGCCTGCAGGTTGGCCTCACTTGGACCTAGTGAGTGGGGTTGTCAGCTGAGACTCACCCATGCCTGGTGACACAGGTCCCAACGTGGGCCTCACGTGGACGTGGTGAATCTGGTCCTTCCCTTGTCCTCACCCGGAACTGGTAACTCTGGTCATCACCTGGGAATCACCTGGACATTGTGATTCTGGTCCCCATTGGGCCTCATCCATTCCAGGTGACTTTGTTCCCACCTGGACCTGATTGCTGTGTACTCCTTATGGCCCTCACCTGGAACTAGTGACTCTGATCCTAACTGGGCCTCACCCAGATCTGGTGATCTGGTCCTCACCTGTGGACCATTATGACCTGGATACTCTGTTCTACACGTGAGCCTCACCTGGACATGATGACTCTGGATCCCCTCTGGGCCTCAGCCTGACATGGTGACTCTGGTCCCCATCTGGATGTCACCTAGACCAGGTGAATATGGTACCCCTCCAAGCCTCAACTAGACCTGGTGACTCTGGTTCAACTGGCCTAACCGGGACCTAGTGAATATGCTCCCCACCTGCACCTCATCTGGACATGGTAACTCTGGTTCTACCTGGGCATCATCGGGACATGGTTACTCTATTCCACACTGGGACTGACCTGATCCTGGTAACTCTGGTCCTGACTTTGGCCTCTTCTGTACCAGGTGACTCTGGCTCCACCTGGGCCTCACCTGTAACTGGTGACTCTGATCCTAAGCATGGCCTCACCTGACCTGGTGACTGTGGTTCCCATCGGGAACTCACCTGGACCTCGTGTCTCTGGTCCCACCTGGGCAAACAGGAGCTGGTGTCTCTGGTACCCACCTGGGTAGCATCAGGATATGTTTACACTGTTCACTAATAGTGACACAGCCAGACCTATTAACTCTGGTCTTCACCTTGTCCACACCTGGACATGGTGACACTGGTTCCCACCTGGGTCTCACCTGGACATGGTGAGTCGGATCCCCACCTGGTCCTCACCTGTACCTGGTGATTCGCGTTCCCACATGGACATCATGTTCACCTGGTGCTGCAGTGTTTCTAGCTTCTCATGTACCTCGTGACTTTGGTCCCCACCAGGGCCTCACCGGGACCTGGTGAGTGTGGTTGCCACCTGCACCGCACCTGGACCTGGTGATGCTGGTCTGCACCTGAGACTACCCTGGATCTGGTGACTGTGGTTCCCTCCTGGGCTTCACCTGGATTTGGGGACTCCAGTCCCCATCTGGGCCTCACCTGGCACTGTTGACCAAGGTCCTCAACTGGGCAAATTGGGACCCGGTGACTGTCTTCACAACTGGACCTCACCTGGACCAGGTTACACTGGTCCCCCTCTGGGTCTCACCGTGCCCTATTGACTGTGAACCCCACTTTGGCATGGCTTCGACCTGATGACCCTGGTTGCCACCTGCGTCTGACCTCGAACTGTTGACTCTGGTTCTTTCAAGGGCCTCCCCTGTACCTGGTGATCCTGGTGCCCACCTGGGCCTCATCTGGACGTGGTGACTCTTGTCACCACCGGGGACTCACCTGGACCTGCTTACTGTGTTCCACACTTGGGCCTCAAGTACACTTCTTGACCATGGTCCCCAAGACCGCCTAACATGGATCTGTTGCCTCTGATCCCCACCAGGGCCTCACGTGTACCTGGTAACTCTGGTCCTCACCTGGGCCTCATCTGCAACTAGAGACTCTGGTCCCCACCTGGCTTCACCTGGATCTGGTGACTCTGGTCCCCACCTGAAATTTACCTGGATCTGGTGACTCTGGTCCCCACCTGGACCTCTGCTGGACCTGGTGACTCTCTTTCCAACATGGAACTCATGTGGATCTGGTGACTCTGGTCCTCAGTTTGGCCTCACATGGACCTGGTGTCTCTCGTCCCCACTTTGACCTAACTCAGAACTGCTGAATCTTGCCACCTAGGCCGCACCCAGACCTGGTGACTCTTGTCCCCAGCTATGCCTCAATTCGACCTGATGAATCTGGTCCTCACGTGGGCCTCACATGGACCTGGGACTCAGCTGGATAGAGTGCTCTGGTTCCCACAAGGGCTCACCTGTTACTGCTGACTGTGGTATTATATGCTTCACCAGGACCTAGTGATTCTGTTCCATCTGGGCCTGCCTGGCCCTAGTGACTCTGGTCCTCACCCAGGCATCATTGGGACCTGGATACTCTATTCCACACCTGGGCCTCACTTTGACCAGGGACCTCTGGTCCCATTCTGGGCCTCAACTAAACTGGTTACTCTGGTTCCCCCTCTAGGCCTCACCCTTACCTGGTGACTCTGGTCACCCCCTGGGCTGCACTTGGGCCTGGTGAATCTGGTCCTTAGCTGGTCCTCACCTGGATCTGGTG
>NW_023331009.1:0-53460 GCF_011100685.1 Canis lupus familiaris
ATGCCCAGGTAGGGTAGAGTTACCAGGTCCAGGTGAGGCCAAACCTGCAGGCCATGCAGTGGAACCATGTCCCGATGATGCCCAGGTAGGGACCAGAGTTACAGGTCCAGGTGAGGCCAACCTGAAGGCCATGCAGTGGAACCATGTCCCGATGATGCCCAGGTAGGGATCAGAATCACCAGGTCCAATGAGGCCCAGATGGAGCATATTCACTAGGTCCAGGTGAGGCCCAGGAGGACCAGAGTCACCAGATCTGGTTGAGGCCTAGAGGGGTACAAGAATCCCCTGGTCCAGGTGACATCCAGATGGGGACCACAGTCACCAGGAAGGGTGAGGCCCAGAGAGGTTCCAGAGTCATCATGTCCAGGTGAGGCTCAGGTGTAGAACAGAGTCACCGGTACCAATGATGCCCAGGTGAGGACCAGAGTCACCAGGTCTGGGTGACGCAGATAGGATCAGAGTCACCAGTTCCAGGTGAGGCCAAGAAGGAGTCCACAGCAATCAGGTCAGGTGGGGAACAAAGTCACCAGGACTGGGTGAGGCCCTGGGGACCAGATTCACCAGGTCCAGGTTCCCAGGTGGTGACCAGAGACCCGGGGCTGGGAGACGACCAGGTAAGGACCAGATTCACCAGGTCCAAGAGGCCCAAGCAGGGGACCTGTGTCCCCAGGTACGGGTGAGGCACAGGTTGCAACCAAACTCACCAGGTCCAGGAGAGGCCATCCTTCGCGCCATGCAGAGGAACCGTGTCCCGATGATGTACATGTAGGAACCAGAGTTACCAGGTCCAGGTGATGCCAACCTGCAGGCCATGCAGTGGAACCATGTCCCGATGATGCCCAGGTAGGGACCAGAGTCACCAGGTCCAAATGAGGCCCAGATGGAGCATATTCACTAGGTCCAGGTGAGGCCCAGTAGAGGACCAGAGTCACCAGATCTGGTTGAGGCTCAGAGGGGTACCAGAATCACCTGGTCCAGGTGACATCCAGATGGGGACCAGAGTCACCAGGACAGGGTGAGGCCCAGAGAGGTTCCAGAGTCATCATGTCCAGGTGAGGTTCAGGGGTGGAACTGAGTCACCAGGTACCAATGATGCCCAGATGAGGACCAGAGTCACCAGATCTGGGTGACGCGCAGATAGGATCAGAGTCACCAGTTCCAGGTGAGGCAAAGAAAGAGTCCACAGCAATCAGTTCCAGGTGGGGAACAAAGTAACCAGGACTGGGTGAGGCCCAGATGGGGACCAGTTCACCTTGTCCAAGTGAGGCCCAGGTGATGACCAGAGTCCCCAGGTTGGGAGAAGAAGAGGTAAGGACCAGATTCACCAGGTCCAAGAGGCCCACGTGGGGACCTGAGTCACCAGGTATGGGTTAGCCACAGGTGGCAATCCCACTCACCAGGTCCAGGTGAGGCCAACCTGCAGGCCATGTGCGGAACCATGTCCCGATGATGCCCAGGTAGGGACGACAGTCACCAGGTCCAAATGAGGCCCAGATGGAGCATATTCACTAGGTCCAGGTGAAGCCAATTGAGGACCAGAGTCACCAGAACTGGTTGAGGCCTAGAGGGGTACCAGAATCACCTGGTCCAGGTTACATCCTAATGGGGACCAGAGTCACCAAGTCAGGTGAGGCCATGCTTAGGATAAGAGTCACCAGTTACAGGTGAGGCCCAGGTGGAGCCAGAGTCACCTGGTACAGAAAATGCCAAAGTCAGACCAGTGTTACAAGGATCAGGTCACTCCCAGTGGGGAATAGAGTAACCATGTCCCGATGATGCCCACGTAGAACCAGAGTCATCATGTCCAGATGAGGCGCAGTTGGGGAGCATATTCACTAGGTCCCGGGCAGACCCAGTTGAGGACTAGAGTCACCAGGTTTGGTTGAGGCCTAGAGGGGTACCAGATTCACCTGGTTAGGTGACATCCAGATGGGGAACAGAGTAACCATGTCAGGGTGAGGCCCAGAGGGGATCCAGAGTCATCATGTCCAGGTGAGGCTCAGGTGTGGAACAGAGTATCCAGGTCATAATGGTCCACAGGTGAGGACCAGAGTCACCAGATCTGGAAGAGGCCCAGTTAGGATCAGAATTACCACTTCCAGGTGAGGCCAAGAAGGTGTCCACAGCAATCAGGTCCAGGTGGGGAACAAAGTCACCAGGACTAGGTGATGCCCAGGTGGTGACCAGATTTACCAGTTCCGGGTGAGGACTAGGTAAGGACCACATTCACCAGGTTCAAGTGAGGCCCACGTGGGGACCTGTGTCACCAGGCATGGGTAAGACCCACGTGGGAACCCCACTCACCAGGTCAAGTGAGGCGAACCTGCAGGCCATGCAGAGGAACCATGTCCCGATGATGCCCAGGTAGGGACCAGAGTTACCAGGTCCAGGTGAGGCCAACCAGCAGGCCATGCAGTGGAACATTTCCCGATGATGCCCAGTGAGTGACCAGAGTCACCAGGTCCAAATGAGGCCCAGATGGAGCATACTAGGTCCAGGTGAGGCCCAGTTGAGGAAAGAGTCACCAGACTGGTTGAGGCCTAGAGGGGTACCAGAATCACCTGGTCCAGGTGACATCCAGATGGGGATCAGATCACCAGGTCAGGGTGAGACCCAGAGAGGTCCCAGAGACATCAGTCCAGGTGAGGCTCAGGTGTGGAACAGAGTAACCAGGTACCAATGATGCCCAGGTGAGGACCAGAGTCAACAGGTCTGGGTGACCACAGATAGGATCAGAGTCACCAGTTCCAGGTAGGCTAAGAAAGAGTCCAGAGCAATCAGGTCCAGGTGGGGAACATAGTCACCAGGACTGGGTAGGCCCAGATGGGGGCCAGATTCACCAGGTCAGGTGAGGCCCAGGTTGTGACCAGATTCCCCGGGTCGGGGAGAAGACCAGGTAAGGACCAGATTCACCAGGTCCAAGAGGCCCACGTGGGGACCTGAGTCACCAGGTATGGGTAAGGCCCACGTGGCATCCCACTAACAAAGTCCAGTGAGGCCAACCTGCAGGCCAGAGTCACCAGATTCAGGTGAGGCCCAGGTATATAAGAGAGTATCCAGGTCCCAATGATGCCTGGGTCAGGACCAGAGTCACTAGGCCATGCAGGCCCAGATGGGGAACAGAATCACTAGGTCCTGGTGAGGCATACAATAAGACCAGTCACAGTATCAGGTGAGATCCTTGTGGGAACAAGAGCCACTCTAACAAGCTGAGTCCCAGATCCATGTGAGGCCCACGTGAGGACCAGATTCATCAGGTCGAATTGAGGCATAGCTGGGGACAAGAGTCACCAGGTCTGGGTGAGGGCAAACTGAGGACCAGTGTCACCAGATCCAGGTGAGGTCCAGGTGTGGGACCAGAGTCACCAGATCCAGGTGAAGCCCAGGTGGGGACCAGAGTCACTAGGTCCAGATGAGGCCCAGGTGAGGACCAGAGTTACCAGGTACACGTGAGGCCCCGGTGGGGATCAGAGGCAACAGGTACATGTGGGGCCGCCTTGGGGACCATGGTCAACACGTCTACTTGAGGCCCAGGTGTGGAACACAGTAAGCAGGTCCAGGTGAGTCCCCGGTGTTGACAAGAGTCACCACGTCCAGGTGAGGCTCAGGTGGGGACCAGGATCACCAGGTACGGGGAGGCCCTTGAAAGAACCAGAGTCAACAGTTCGAGGTCAGGCGCAGGTGGCAACCGCGTCAGCAGGTCCAAGTCAGGCCAAAGTTGGATTCACAGTCACTAGGGCACGGTGAGACCCAGAGGGGGACCAGAGTCACATGGTCCAGGTGAGGTCCAGTTGTGGAACACAGTCACCGGGTCCCAATTGTGCCCAGTTGAGGACCATGGTCATCAGGGCCAGGTGAGGCCCAGATGGGGACCGGAGTCCCCAAATCCAGGTGAAGCCCAGGTGGGGACCACAGTCACCAGATCCAGGGTAGTCTCAGGGGCAGACAAAATCAGCAAAGTCCAGGTGAGGTGCAGGTGGCAACCACACTCAACAGTCCCGGTGAGGCCCTGGTGGGGACCAGAGCCACGAGGTGCATGAGAAGCTAGAAACAGTGCAGCCAGCAGGTCCACATGATGTCCATGTGGGAACGAGAATCACCAGTTACATTGAGGCCCAGGTGGGGATCAGACTCACCATGTCCAGGTGAGACCGAGGTGGTAACCAGTGTCACCATGTCCATGTGTGGCGAGGTGAAGACCAGAGATAATAGGTCCGGCTGGGTCACTGTTAGTGAACAGTGTAACCATATCCTGATGCTACCCAGGTGGGTACGAGAAACACCAGGTCCTGGTGAGGCCCAGGTGAGACAGAGACATGAGGACCAGGTGAGGTCCCGATGGGAACCACAGTCACCAGGTCTGGTGAGGCCATGATTTGGATCAGAGTCACCAGTTACAGGTGAGGCCCAGGTGGAGCCAGAGTCACCTGGTAGAGAAGAGGCCAAAGTCAGGACAGAGTTACCAGGATAAGGTCAGTCCCAGGAGGAATAGAGTAACCATGTCCCGATGATGCCCAGGGAGAACCAGAGTCACCAGGTCCAGATGAGGCGCAGGTGGGGAGCATGTTCACTAGGTCCTGGTGAGGCCCAGTTGAGGACCAGAGTCACCAGGTCAAGTTGAGGCCTAGAGGGGTACCAGTTCACCTGGTCTAGGTGACATCCAGAGGGGACCAGAGTCACCATGTCAGGGTGAGGCAGAGGGGATCCAGAGTCATCATGTCCAGGTGAGGCTCAGGTGTGGACAAAGTATCAAGGTCTAATGGTCCACAGGTGAGGACCAGAGTGACCAGATCTGGGTGAGCCAGATAGGATCAGAGTCACCAGTTCAGGTGAGGCCAAGAAGAGTCCACAGCAATCAGGCCCAGGTGGGGAACAAAGTGACCAGGACTGTGAGGCCCAGATGGGGACCAGATTCACCAGGCCCAGGTGATTCCCAGGTGGTGACCAGAGTTACCAGTTCCGGGTGAGGTCCAGGTAAGGACCAGATTCACAAGGTCCAAGTAAGACCCACGTGGGGACCTGTGTCACCAGCATGGGTGAGGCCCAGGTGTCAACCCCATCACAGGCCAGGTGAGGGCAACCTGCAGGCCATGCAGAGGAACCATGTCCCGATGATGCCCAGGTAGGGACTAGAGTTACCAGGTCCAGGTGAGGCCAACCTGCAGGCCATGCAGTGGAACCATGTCCCGATGATGCCCAGGTAGGGACCAGAGTTACCAGGTCCAGGTGAGGCCAACCTGCACGTCATGCAGTGGAGCCATGTCCCGATGATGCCCAGGAAGGGACAAGAGTCACCAGGTCAAATGAGGCCCAGATGGAGCATATTCACTAGGTCCAGGTGAGGCCCAGTTGAGGACCAGAGTCACCAGATCTGGTTGAGGCCTACAGGGGTACCAGAATCACCTGGTACAGGAGACATCCAGATGGGGACCAGAGTCACCACTTCAGGGTGAGGCCCAGAGTGGGAAGAGAATCACTAGGTCCAGGTGAGGCTCCAATGTGGACCTGAGAAACCAGGTCCCATGATGCCCATATGAGGACCTGAGTCACCAGGTCCAGGTGAGGTCCCTGTGGGAACCCGTCACCTCGTCCAGGTGAGGCACAGGTGGGATCACAGTCACCAGGTCCAGGTGAGGCCCTGGTTAGGACCAGAGATACCCGGTACACGTGAGGCCGCGGTGGGGATCAGAGGCAACAGGTCCATGTGAGGCCGGCTTGGAGACCATGGTCAACAAGTCGACTTGAGGCCCAGATGTGGAACAAGGTAAGCAGGTCCAGGTGAGTCCCCGGGGTGACAAAAGTCACCACGTCCAGGTGAGTCCCAGGTGGGGACCAGGATCACCATGTACAGGGTAAGCCCTTGAACGAACCAGAGTCAACAGTTCGAGGTCGGCACAGGTGGCAACTTGCGTCAGCAGGTCCAAGTCAGGCCAAAGTTGGATTCACAGTCACTAGGGCACTGTGAGACCCAGAGGGGGACGAGAGTCACATCGTCCACGTGAGGTCCAGTTGTGGAACACAGTCACCGGGTCCCAATTGTGCCCAGTTGAGGACCATGGTCATCAGGACCAGGTGAGGCCCAGATGGGGACCGGAGTCCCAAATCCAGGTGAAAGCCCAGGTGGGGACCACAGGCACCAGATCCAGGGTAGTCTCAGGGGCAGACAAGAATCAGCAAAGTCAAGGTGAGGTTGCAGGTGGCAACCACACTCAACAGGTCCTGGTGAGGCCCTGGTGGGTACCAGAGCCACGAGGTGCATGAGAAGCTAGAAAACACTGCAGCCACCAGGTCCACATGATGTCCATGTGGGAACGAGAATCACCAGTTACATTGAGGCCCAGTGGGATCAGACTCACCATGTCCAGGTGAGACCCAGGTGGAACCAATGTCACCATGTTCAGGTGTTCCCCAGGTGAAGACTACAGTTAATAGGTCCGCTGGGTCACTGTTAGTGAACAGTTGTAACCATATCCTGATGTTACCCAGGTGGGGACCAGAGACACCAGGGCCTGGTGAAGTCCAGGTGGGACAAGAGACATGAGGTTCAGTGAGGTCCCGATGGGAACCACAGTCACCAGGTCAGGTGAGGCCATGCTTAAGTCAGAGTCACCAGTTATAGGTGAGGCCCTGGTGAGCCAGATTCACCTGGTACAGAAGAGGTCAAAGTCAGGACTAGAGTTACAGGATCAGGTAAGACCCAGTGGGGAATAATAAAGTAACCATGTCCCGGTGATGCCCAGGTAGACCCAGAGTCACCAGGTCCAGATGAGGCGCAGGTGGGGAGCATATTCACTGGTCCCGGTGAGGCCAAGTTGAGGACCAGAGTCACCAGGTCTAGTTGAGTCTAGAGGGTACCAGATTCACCTGGTCTAGGGTGACATCCAGATGGGGCCAGAGTCACCATGTCAGGCTGAGGCCCAGAGGGGTTCCAGAGTCATCATGTCCAGGTGAGGCTCAGGTGTGGAAAAGATTATCCAGGTCATAATGGTCCCACAGGTGAGGACAGAGTCACCAGATCTCAGAGAGGCCAGTTAGGATCAGAGTCACTGGTTCCAGTTGACGCCAAGAAGGAGTCCACAGCAATCAGGTCCAGGTGGGGAAAAAAATTCACAGGACTGGGTGAGGACTAGATGCGGACCAGATTCACCAGGTCATGGTTATTCCCAGGTAGTGACCAGAGTTTACGTTCCAGGTGAGGACCAGGTAAGGACCAGATTCACCAATCCAAGTGAGGCACAGTGCGACCTGATCACCAGGTATGGGTGAGGTCCAGGTGACAACCACCACTCACCA
This sequence comes from Canis lupus familiaris, assembly GCF_011100685.1. NCBI lineage: Eukaryota > Metazoa > Chordata > Mammalia > Carnivora > Canidae > Canis > Canis lupus. The sequence goes on from NW_023331009.1 coordinate 7,294, forward strand.
GGTCCATGTGAGGACAACCTGCTGCCATGCAGAGGAACCGTCTCGATGAGCCCACGTAGGACTAGGTTACCAGGTCCAGGTGAGGCCAACCTGCAGGCCATGCAGTGGAACCATGTCCTGATGATGCCGAGTAGGGACAAATTTACCAGGTCCAGGTGAGGCCAACCTGCAAGTCATGCAGTGGAACCATGTCCCGATGATGCCCAGGTAGGGACCAGAGTCACCAGGTCCAAATGAGGACAGATCGAGCATATTCACTAGGTTGCAGGTGAGGCCCAGTTGAGGACCAGAGTCACCAGATCTGGTTGAGACCTAGAGGGGTACCAGATCACCTGGTCAGGTGACATCCAGATGGGGACCAGAGTCACCAGGTCAGGGGGAGGCCCAGAGAGGATCCCAGTCATCATGTCCAGGTGAGGCAGGTGTGGAACAGAGTCACCAGGTACCTATGATGCCAAGGTGAGGACCAGAGTCACCAGATATGGGTGATGCGCAGGTAGGATCAGAGTCACCAGATCTAGGTGAGGCAAAGAAAGTGTCCACAGCAATCAGGTCCAGGTGGGTAACAAAGTCCCCAGGACTGGGTGAGGCTCAGATGGGGACCAGATTCACCAGGTCCAGGTGAGGCCCAGGTGGTGACCAGAGTTCCCGGGTCTGGGAGAGGACGAAAGAGGTAAGGACCAGATTTACCAGGTCCAAGAGGCCCACGGTGGGACCTGAGTCACCAGGTATGGGTGAGGCCCAGGTGGCCATCCCAATCACAAGGTCCAGGAGAGGCCAACCTGCATGCCAGAGTCACCAGATCCAGGTGACGCCCTAGTGGGGACCGAGTCACCAGGTAAATGTGAGTCTACAAGAACACCACAGTCACCAGGTCCTGGTGTGGTTCATGTGTGAACGAGAGTCACCAGGTCCAGGTGAGACCCAGGTGGGGACCACAGTCACCAGGTCCAGATTGAGGCCTAGGTGGCGGGACCAGATTCATCAGGAGCAGTTGAGGCCAAAGTGTTGAGCAAAGTTATCATGTCCAGTTGAGACCTAGGTGGGGAACAGAGTAACCATGTCCCATTGATGCCAGTTGGGAAAAGAGTCACAAGGTCCGAGAGAGTCCACAGCAAACAGGTCCAGGTGGGGAACAAAGTCACCAGGACTGGGTGAGGCTCCAGGGGGACCAGAGTCACCAGATCCAGGTGAAGCCCAGGTGGGGAGCAGAGTCACTAGGTCCAGATGACGCCCAGGTGAGGACCAGAGTTACATGGTACACGTGAGACCCGATTGGGATCAGAGGCAACAGGTCCATGTGAGGCCGGCTTGGGGACATGGTCAACAGGTGTACTTGAGGCCCAGGTGTGGAACACAGTAAGCAGGTCCTGGTGAGTCCCCGGTGGTGAGAAGAGTCACCACATCCAGGTGACCCAGGTGGGGACCAGGATCACCAGGTAAAAGGGAGGCCCTTGAAAGAACGAGAGACAACAGTTCGAGTTCAGGCGCAGGTGGCAACCAGGGTCAGCAGGTCCAAGTCAGGCCAAAGTGAGGTTCACAGTCACTAGGGCACGGTGAGACCCAGACGGGGACCAGAGTCATCTGGTCCAGGTGAGGTCCAGTTGTGGAACACCGTCACCGGGTCCCAATTTTGCCCAGTTGAGGACCATGGTCAACAGGGCCAGGTGAGGCCAAGATGGGGACCGGAGCCCCAAATCCTGGCGAAGCCCAGGTGGGGACCACAGTCACCAGATCCAGGGTAGTCTCAGGTGCAGACCAGAATCACCAGGTCCAGGTGAGGTGCAGGTGGCAACCACACTCACCAGGAACCGGTGGGGCCTGGTGAGGACCAGAGTCAGAGGTACATGCAAACCTAGAAACACTGCAGCCACCAGGTCCACATGATGTCCATGTGGGAACGAGAATCACCAGTTACAGGTGAGGACCAGGTGGTGATCCGACTCACCATGTCCAGGTGAGACCAGGTGGGAGCCAGTCTCACCATGACCAGGTGTGGCCAAGGTGAAGACTAGAGTTAATAGGTCCGGCTGGGTCACTGTTAGTGAACAGTGTAACGATATCCTGATGCTACACAGGTGGGTACCAGAGACACCAGGTCCTGGTGACCCCGAGATGGGACCAGAGACCTAAGGTCCAGTTGAGGTCCCGATGGGAACCACAGTCACCATGTCAGGTGAGGCCATGCTTAGAATCAGAGTCACCAGTTACAGGTGAGGCCCAGGTGGAGCCAGAGTCACCTGGTATAGAAGAGGCCAAAGTCAGGACCAAAGTTACAAGGATCAGGCAGTCCCAGTGGGGAATAGAGTAACCATGTCCCAATGATTCCCAGGAAGAAACAGATTCGCCAGGTCCAGATGAGGCGCAGTTGGGGAGCATAATCACTAGGTCCCGGTGAGGCCCAGTTGAGGACCAGAGTCACCAGGTCAAGTTGAGGCCTAGAGGCGTACCAGATTCCCCTGGTCTAGGTGACATCCACATGAGGACCAGAGTCACCATGTCAGGGTGAGGCCCAGAGGGATCCAGAGTCATCATGTCCAGGTGAGGCTCAGGTGTGGAACAGAGTATCCAGGTCATAATGATCCACAGGTGAGGACCAGAGTCACCAGATCTGGGTGAGGCCCAGTAAGGATCAGAGTCAGCAGTTCCAGGTGAGGCCAAGTAGGAGTCCACAGCAATCAGGTCCAGGTGGGGAGCAAAGTAACCAAGCCTGGGTGAGGCCCAGATGGGGACCAGATTCACCAGACCCAGGTGATTCCCAGGTGGTGACCAGAGTTAGCAGTTCCGGGTGAGGACCAGGTAAGGACCAGATTCACCAGGTCCAAGTGAGGCCCACGTGGGGCCTTTGTCACCAGGTATGAGTGAGGCCCAGGTGGCAAGCACACTCACCAGGTCCAGGTGAGGCCAACCTGCAGGCAATGCAGAGAAAGCGTGTCCCGATGATGCCCAGGTAGGGACCAGAGTTACCAGGTCCAGGTGAGGTCAACCTGCAGGCCATGCAGTGGAACCATGTCCCGATGATGCCCAGGTAGGGACCAGAGTACCAGGTCCACATGAGGCCCAGATGGAGCATATTCACTAGGTCCAGGTGAGGCTCAGTTGAGGACCAGAGTCACCAGATCTGGTTGAGACTAGAGGGGTACAAGAATCACCAGGCCCAGGTGACATCCAGATGGGGACCAGGGTCACGAGGTCAGGGTGAGGCCCAGAGAGGTTCCAGTGTCATCATGTCCAGGTGAGGCTCAGGTGTGGATCAGAGTCTCCAGGTACCAATGATGCCCAGGTGAGGACCAGAGTCACCAGGTCTGGGTGACGCTCAGATAGGATCAGAGTCACCAGTTCCAGGTGAGGCCAATTATTAGTCCACAGCAATCAGGTCCAGGTGGGGAACAAAGTCACCAGGACTGGGTGAGGCCCAGATGGGGACCAGATTCAACAGGTCCAGGTGATTCCCAGGTGGTGACAAGGGTTACCAGTTCTGGGTGAGGACCAGGTAAGGACCAGATTCACCAGGTCCAAGTGAAGCCCACGTGGGACCTGTGTCACCAGTTATGGGGAGACCCAGGTGGCAACCTCACTCACCAGGTCCAGGGGAGGCCAACCTGAAGGCCATGCAGAGGAACCGTGTCCCGATGATGGCCATGTAGGGACCAGAGTTACGAGGTCCAGGTGAGGCCAACCTGCATGCAATGCAGTGGAACCATGTCCCGATGATGCCCAGGTAGGGACCAGAGTCACCAGGTCCAAATGAGGCCCCGATGGAGCATATTCACTACGTCCAGGTGAGGCCGAGTTGAGGACCAGAGTCACCAGATCTGGTTGAGGCCTAGAGGGGTACCAGAATCCCCTGGTCCAGGTGACATCCTGATGGGGACGAGAGTCACCAGGTCAGGGTGAGGCCCAGAGAGGTTCCAGAGTCATTAAGTCCAGGTGAGGGTCAGCCTGTGGAACAGAGTCACCAGGTACCAATGATGCCCAGGTGAGGACCAGAGTCACCAGATCTGGGTGATGCGCAGATAGATTAGAGTCACCAGTTCCAGGTGAGGCCAAGAAAGTGTCCACAGCAATCAGGTCCAGGTGGTGAACAAAGTCACCATGACTCGTTGAGGCCCAGAGGGGACCAGATTCACCAGGTCCAGGTGAGGTCAAGGTGGTGACCAGAGTCCCCGGTCTGGCAGAGGACCAGGTAAGGACCAGATTCACCAGGTCCAAGTGAGGCCCACGTGAGGACCTGAGTCACCAGGTATGGGTGAGGCCCACATGGCAACCCACTCACCAGGTCTAGGTGAGGCCAACCTGCAGGCCAGTGTCACCAGATCCAGGTGAGGCCCTAGTGGGGATCGGAGTCACCAGGTAAATGTGAGTCTACAAGAACACCACAAGGACCAGGTCCAGGTGTAGTTCATGTGGGAACGAGTCACCAGGTCCAGGTGAGCCCCAGGGAGGGACCACAGTCACTGGGTCCAGATTGAGGCCTAGGTGGGGGGACCAGAGTCATCAGGACCAGTTGAGGCCAAAGTGTGGAGCAAAGTTATCATGTCTAGGTGAGGCCCAGGTGGGGAACAGAGTAACCATGTCCCGTTGATGCCAGGTGGGAAAAGAGTCACAAGGTTCAGACGAGACCTAAGTGAGGAGTAGATTCAACAGGTACTGTTGAGATCCAGTTGAGGACCAGTGTCCCCAGCTCTGGGTTAGTCCCAGAGGGGGAACAGAGTCACCCGGTTCTGCTGATATCCAGATGGGGACCAGAGTCTCCATGTCATGGTGAGGCCCAGAGTGGATCCAGAGTCATCATGTCCAGGTGAGGCTCAGGTGTGGAACAGAGTATCCAGGTCATAATGGTTCACAGGTGAGGACCAGAGTCACCAGATCTGGGTGAGGCCCAGCTACGATCAGAGTCACCACTTCCAGGTGAGGCCAAGAAGGAGTCCACAGCAATCAGGTCCAGGTGGGGAACAAAACCACCAGGACTGGGTGAGGACCAGGTAAGGACCAGATTCACCAGGTCCAAGTGAGTCCCACGTGGCACCTGGGTCACCAGGTATGGGTGAGGCCCAAGTGGCATCCCCACTCACCAGGTCCAGGTGAGGCCACCCTGCAGGCAATGCAGAGGAAGAGTGTCTCGATGATGCCCAGGTAGAACCACAGTTACTAGGTCCAGGTGCGGCCAACCTAAAGGCCATGCAGTGGAACCAAGTCCCGATGATGCCCAGGTAGGGAAGAGAGTCACCAGGTCCAAATGAGGCCCAGATGGAGCATATTCAATAGGTCCACGTGAGGCCCAGTTGAGGACCAGAGTCACCAGATCCAGGTGAAGCCAGGTGGGACCAGATCACTAGGTCCAGATGAGGCCCAAGTGAGGACCAGTGTTACCAGGTACACGTGATGCCCCGGTGGGAATCAGAGGAAACAGGTCCATATGAGGCCGGCTTCGGTACCATGGTCAACAGGTCTACTTGAGGCCAAGGTGTGGAACACAGTAACCAGGTCCAGGTGAGTCCCCGGTGGTGACAAGAGTCACCACGTCCAGGTGAGTCCCAGGGGGGACCAGGATCACCAGGTACAGGGGAAGCCCTTAAATGAACCAGAGTCAACAGTTCGAGGTCAGGCGCAGGTGTCAACCAGGGTCAGGAGGTCCAAGTCAGGCCAAAGTGGGGTTCACAGTCACTAGGGCACGTTGAGACCCAGAGGGGGACCAGAGTCACCTGGTCCAGGTGAGGTCCAGGGGTGGAACACAGTCACCGGGTCCCAATTTTGCCAGTTGAAGACCATGGTTGACAGGCAAGGTGAGGCCCAGATTGGGGATCCTCAATCTGGATCAGAGTCACCAGTTCCAGTTGAGGCTAAGAAGGAGTCCACAGCAATCAGGTCCAGATTGACGCCTAGGTCGGGGGACAGAGTCATCAGGACCAGTTGAGGCCAAAGTGTGGAGCAAAGTTATCATGTCCAGGTGAGGCCCATGTGGGGAACAGAGTAACCATGTCCCATTGATGCCAGGTGGGTAAAGACTCACAAGGTCCAGACGAGGCCTAAGTGAGGAGTAGATTAACCATGTCCTCTTTAGGCCCAGTTGAGGACCAGAGTCCCAGCTCCGGGTGAGTCCCAGAGGGGGACCAGCGTCACCCGGTTCTGGTGATATCCAGGTGGGGACCAGAGTCAGCACGTCAGGGTGAGACCCAGAGTCGGACGAGAATCACTAGGTCCACTTGAGGCCCCGATGTGGAACTGAGAAACCAGGTCCCATGATGCCCATATGAGGACCTGAGTCACCAAGCCCAGGGGAGATCCCTGTGGGAACCAGTCACCTCGTCCAGGTGAGGCCCAGGTGGGACCACAGTCACCAGTTCCAGGTGAGGCCCAGGTATATAAGAGAGTATCCAGGTCCCAATGATGCCCAGGTAAGGTCCAGAGTCAACAGGTCCAGGAGAGGCCCAAATATGGATCAGAGTCATTGTGTTCCAGGGGAGGCCAGATGGAGACCACAGGTACCAAGGGTCCAGAAGAGCCCCATATGGGAACCAGAGCCACCAGATCCAGGTGAGGTCCAGGTGCGACCACAGACACAAAGTCCAGGTGAGGCGCAGGTGGCAACAGGATTCACCAAATCCAGGTGAGGCCCAGGTGGCGTCCAGTCTCCAGATCCAGGTGCGGACTAGCTTAGACCAGATTCACCAGGCCCAAGTGAGTCCCAAGGGGTGACCAGAGTCACCAGGTAAGGGTGAGGCCTAGAGGGGGTACGAGAGTAACCAGTTTAGTTTGAGGCTCAGAATGGGACCAGAGGTCCCTGGTCAAAGTAAGGCCCAATTGTGGAATAGAGTATCCAGGTCCCAATGATGCCTGGGTGTGGACCAGAGTCATTAGGGCCATGCAGACCCAGATGGGGAACAGAATCACTAGGTCCTGGTGAGGCATAGAATAAGACTACTGGTGAATAAGTAACCAGTATCAGGTGAGCGCCTTGTTGGATCCAGAGCCACTCTATCCAGCTGAGTCCCAGGTCCATGTGAGGCCCACGTGAGGAGCAGTTTCATCATACAAATTGAGGCATAGCTGGGGACAAGAGTCACCAGGTCTGGGTGCGGCCTAGGTGGGGCAAGATTCAGCAGTTCTGAGTGAGGTCAAGTGGGGATGAGAGACACCAGGTCCAGGTGAGGCCAAACGGAGGACCAGAGTCACCAGATCCAGGTGAGGTCCATGTTGGAAAGAGAGTCACCAGGTACAAAAGAGGTCCAGGTGGGGACCAGAGTCACCAGATCCAGGTGAACCCCAGGTGGGGACCAGACTCACTAGTTCCAGATGAGGCCCAGGTTAGGACCAGAGTTACCAGGTACAAGTGAGACACCGGTGGGGATCAGAGGCAACCGGTCCATGTGAGCCCGGATTGGGGACCATGGTCAACAGGTCTACTTGAGGCCCAGGTGTGGAACACCGAAACAGGTCCAGGTGAGTCTCTGGTTGTGACAAGTGTCACCACGTCCAGGTGAGGCCCAGTTGGCGACCAGGTTCACCAGGTCCAGAGGAGGCCCTGGAAAGAACCAGAGTCAACAGTTCGAGGTCAGGCGCAGGTTTCCACCAGGGTCATTAGTTCCAAGTCAGGCCAAAGGGGGTTCACAGTCACTAGGGCACGGTGAGACCCATAGGGGGACCAGAGTCACATGGTCCAGGTGAGGTCTAGTTGTGGAACACAGTCACCGGGTCCCAATTTTACCCAGTTGTGGACCATGGTCAACAGGGCCAGGTGAGACACAGATGGGGATCGGAGTCCCCAAATCCAGGTGAAGCCCAGGTGGGGACCACAGTCACCAGATCCAGGGTAGTCTCAGGTGCAGACCAGAATCACCAGGTACAGGTGAGGTGCAGGTGGCAACCACACTCACCAGGTCCCGGTGAGGCCCTGGTGGGGACGAGACTCACGAGGTACATGAGAAACTAGAAACACTGCAGCCACCAGGTGAACATGATATCCATGCTGGAATGCGAATCACCAGTTACAGGTGAGGACCAGGTGGGGATCCGACTCACCATGTCTAGGTGAGACCCAGGTTGGAACCAGTGTCACCATGTCCAGGTGTGGCCCAGGTGAAGACTGGAGTTAATAGGTCTGGCTGGGGCACTATTAGTGAACAGTGTAACCATATCCTGATGCTACCCAGGTGGGTACCGGAGATACCATGTCCTGGTGTGGCCCAGGTGGGACCAGAGAAACGAGGTCCAGGTGAGGTCCCGATGGGAACCACAGTCACCAGGTCTGGTGAGGCCATACTTAGGATCAGAGTCACCACGTACAGTTGAGGCCCCGGTGGAGCCAGAGTCACCTGGTACAGAAGAGGCCAAATTCAGGACCAGAGTTACCAGGATCAGGTATCCCTGTGTGGAATAGAGTAACCATGCCCCGATGATGCCCAGGTAGAACCAGAGTTACCAGGTCCAGATGAGGTGCAGGTGGGGAGCATATTCACTAGGTCCCGGTTAGGCCAAGTTGAGGACCAGAGTCACCAGGTCTAGTTGAGGGATAGAGGGGTACCAGATTCACCTGGTCTAGGTGACATCCAGATGGGGACCAGAGTCACCATGTCAGTCTGAGGCCCAGAGGGGATCCAGAGTCATCAAATCCAGGTGAGGCTCACGTGTGGAGCAGAGTATCCAGGTCATAATGGTCCACAGGTGAGGACCAGAGTCACCAGATCTGGATGGGGCCCAGTTAGGATCAGAGTCACCAGTTCCAGGTGAGGCCAAGAAAAAGTCCACAGGAATCAGGTCCCGGTGGGGAACAATGTCACCAGGACTGGATGACTCCCAGATGGGGACCAGAAACACCAGGCCCAGGTGATTCCCAGGTGGTTACCAGAGTTACGAGTTCCGGGTGAGAACAAGGTAAGGACCAGATTCCCCAGGTCCAAGTGAGGCCCACGTGGGGACCTGTGTCACCAGGTATGGGTGAGGCACAGGTGACTACCCCACTCACCAGGTCCAGGTGATGCCAACCTGCAGGCCATGCAGAGGAACCATGTCCCCTTGATGCCCAGGTAGGGTCTAGAGTTACGAGGTCCAGGTGATGCCAACCTGCAGGCCATGTGTGGAACCATGTCCCGATGATGCCCAGGTAGGGACCAGAGTCACCAGGTCCAAATGAGGCCCAGATGGAGCATATTCACTAGGTCCAAGTGAGGCCGAGTTGAGGACCAGAGTCACCAGATCTGGTTGAGGCCTAGAGGGGTACCAGAATCCCCTGGTCCAGGTGACATCCAGATGGGGACGAGAGTAACTAGGTCAGGGTGAGGCCCAGAGAGGTTCCAGAGTCATTATGTCCAGGTGAGGCTCAGCTGTGGAACAGAGTCACCAGGTACCAATGATGCCCAGGTGAGGACCAGAGTCACCAGATCTGGGTGATGCGCAGATAGATTAGAGTCACCAGTTCCAGGTGAGACCAAGAAAGTGTCCACAGCAATCAGGTCCAGGTGGTGAACAAAGTCACCATCACTGGCTGAGGCCCAGATGGGCACCAGATTTACCAGGTCCAGGTGAGGTCCAGGTGGTGACCAGAGTCCCCGGGTCTGGCAGAGGACCAGGTAAGGACCAGATTCACCAGGTCCAAGTGAGGCCCACGTGAGGACCTGAGTCACCAGGTATGGGTGAGGCCCAGGTGGCAACCACACTCACCAGGTCCAGGTGAGGCCCACCTGCAGGCCAGAGTCACCAGATCCAGGTGAGGCCCTAGTGGGGACCGGAGTCACCAGGTAAATGTGAGTCTACAAGAACAACAAAGGGACCAGGTCCAGGTGTGGTTCATGTGGGAACGAGAGTCACCAGGTCCAGGTGAGATCCAGGTGGGGACCACAGTCACCGGGTCCAGATTGAGGCCTAGGTTGGGGGACCCGAGTCATCAGGACCAGTTGAGGCAAAAGTGTGGAGCAAAGTTATCATGTCTAGGTGAGGCCCAGGTGGGGAACAGAGTAACCATGTCCCGTTGATGCCAGGTGGGAAAATAGTCACAAGGTTCAGACGAGACCTAAGTGAGGAATAGATTCAACAGGTACTGTTGAGATCCAGTTGAGGACCAGTGTTCCCAGCTCTGGGTTAGTCCCAGAGGGGGACCAGAGTCACCCGGTTCTGGTGATATCCAGATGGGGACCAGAGTCACCACGTCAGGGTGAGGCCCAGAGGGGGACAAGAGTCACTAGGTCCAGGTGAGGCCCCGATGTGGAACTGAGAAACCAGGTCCCATGATGCCCATATGAGGACCTGAGTCACCAGGTCCAGGTGAGGTCCCTGTGGGAACTCGTCACCTTGTCCAGGTGAGGCCCAGGTGGGACCACAGTCACCAGGTCCAGGTGAGGCCCAAGTATATAAGAGAGTATCCAGGTCCCAATGAAGCCCAGGTAAGGACCAGAGTCAACAGGCCCAGGAGAGGCCCAAATATGGATCAGAGTCATTGTGATCCAGGTGAGTCCAGATGGAGACCACAGGAACCAGGTCCAGGGTAGCCCCATATGGGAACCAGAGCAACCAGATCCAGGTGATGTCCAGGTGGGACCACAGTTACAAGGACCAGGTGAGGCGCAGGTGGCAACAGGATTCACCAAGTCCAGGTGAGGCCCAGTTGGCGACCAGTCACCATCCAGGTGCGGCCTGCTAAGGACCAGATTCACCAGGTCCAGGTGAAGCCCAAGTGGTGACCAGAGTCACCAGGTAAGGGTGAGGTTCAGAGGGGGAACCAGAGTAACCAGTTTAGTTTGAGGCCCAGAATGGGACCAGCGGTCCCTGGTCAAAGTGAGGTCCAGGTGTGGAATAGAGTATCCAGGTCCCAATGATGCCTGGGTGAGTACCAGAGTCACTATGGCCATGGAGTCCCAGATGGGGAACAGAATCACTAGGTCCTGGTGAGGCATACAATAAGACCACAATCAGCAGTATCAGGTGAGCCCCTTGTGGGAACCAGAGCCACTCTTTCCAGCTGAGTCCCAGGTACAAGTTAGGTCCCCGTGAGGACCAGATTCATCAGGTCGATTGAGGAATAGCTAGGGACAAGAGTCACCAGGTCTGGGTGCGTAATAGGTGGGGCAAGATTCAGCAGTTCTGAGATAGGTCAAAGTGGGCAAAGAGACACCAAGTCAAGGAGACGTCCAGATTGGGACCAGAGTCACCAGATCCAGGTGAAGTCCAGATGGGGACCAGAGTCTCCAGATCCAGGTGAAGCCCAGGTGGAGACCAGAGTCTCTAGGTCCAGATGAGGCCCAGGTGAGGACCAGAGTTACAAGGTACACATAAGGCGCCGGTGGGTATCAGAGGCAACAGGTCCATGTGAGGCCGGCTTGGGGACCATGGTCAACAGGTCTACTTGAGGCCCAGGTGTGGAACACAGTAAGCAGGTCCAGGTGAGTCCCCATTGGTGACAAGGGTCACCACGTCTAGGTGAGGGCCAGGTTCGGACCAGGATCACCAAGTACAGGGGAAGCCCTTGAAAGAACCAAAGTCAACAGTTTGAGGTCAGGCGCAGGTTTCACCCAGGGTCAGCAGGTCTAAGTCAGGGGAAAGTGGGGTTCACAGTCACTAGGGCATGGTGAGACCCAGAGGGGCACCAGAGTCACGTGGTCCAGGTGAGGTCCAGTTGTGGAACAGAGTCACCGCGTCCCAATTTTGCCCAGTTGAGGACCATGGTCAACAGGGCAAAGTGAGGCCCAGATGGGGACCGGAGTCCCCAAATCCAGGTGAAGCCCAGGTGGGGACCACAGTCACCAGATCTAGGGTAGTCTCAGGTGCAGACCAGAATCACCAGAACCAAGTGAGGTGCAGGTGGCAACCACACTCACCAGGTCCCGGTGAGGCCCTGGTGGGTAGCAGAGTCACAAGGTACATGACAAACTAGAAACACCGCAGCCACCAGGTCCACATGTTGTCCATGTGGGATCGAGAATCAACAGTTATAGGTTAGGATCAGGTGGGTATCTGACTCTCCATTTCCAGGTGAGACCCAGGTGGGAACGAGTGTCACCATGTCAAGGTTTGGCCTGGTGAAGATCAGAGTTATTAGGTCCGGCTGGGTCACAGTTAGTGAACAGTGTAAACATATCCTGATGCTACCCAGGTGGCTACCAGAGACACCAGGTCCTGGTGAGGCCCAGGTGGGACCAGAGACATGAGGTCCAGGTGAGGTCCCGATGGGAAACACAGTCACCAGGTCAGGAGAGGCCATGTTTTGGATCAGAGTCACCAGTTACAGGTGAGGCCCAGGTGGAGCCAGAGTCACCTGGTACAGAAGAGGCCAAAGTCAGGACCAGAGATACCAGGATCAGGTCAGTCCCAGTGGGGAACAGAGTAACCATGTCCCGATGATGCCCAGGTAGACCCAGTGTCACCAGGTCCAGATGAGGCGCAGGTGGGGAGCATATTCACTAGGTCTCGGTGACACCCAGTTGAGGACCAGTGTCACCAGGTCTATTTGAGCCCTAGAGGGGTAAAAGATTCACCTGGTCTAGGTGACATCCAGATGGGCACCAGAGTCACCATGTCAGGGTGAGGCCCAGAGAAGTTCCAGAGTCATCATGTCCAGGTGAGCGTAAGGTGTGGAACACAGTCACCAGGTACCAATAATGCCCAGGTGAGAACCAGAGTCACCATGTCTGGGAGACGCGCAGATAGGATCAGATTCACCAGTTCCTGGTGAGGCCAAGAAAGAGTCCACAGCAATCAGATCCAGGTGGGGAACACAGTCTCCAGGCCTGGGTGAGGCCCAGATGGGGACCAGATTCACCAGGTCCAGGTGAGGCCCAGGTGGTGACCAGAGTCCCCGGGTCTGGGAGAGGACCAGGTAAGGACCAGATTCACCAGGTCCAAGAGGCCCACGTGGGGACTGAGTCACCAGGTATGGGTGAGGCCCAGGTGGCAACCCCACTCACCAGGTCCAGGTGAGGCAAACCTGCAGGCCAGAGTCACCAGATCCAGGTGAGGCCCTAATGGGGACCGGAGTCACCAGGTAAATGTGAGTCTACAAGATCACCACAGTCACCAGGTCCAGGTGTGGTTCATGTTGGAACGAGAGTCCCCAGGTCCAGGTGAGACCCAGTTTGGGACCACAGTCACCAGGGCAAGATTGAGGCCTATGTGGGGGGACCCGATTCATCAGGATCAGTTGAGGCCAAAGCGTGGAGCAAAGTTATCATGTCCAGGTGAGGCCCAAGTAGGGAACAGAGTAACCATGTCCCATTGATGCCAGGTGGGAAAAGAGTCACAAGGTCCAGACGAGGCCTAAGTGAGGAGTAGATTCACCAGGTCCTGTTAACGCCCAGTTGAGGACCAGTGTCCCCAGCTCCGGGTGAGTCCCAGAGGGGGACCAGAGTCACCCGGTTCTGGTGTCGTCCAGGTGGGGACCAGAGTCACCACGTCAGGGTGAGGCCCAGAGGGAGACGAGAATCACTACGTCCAGGTGAGGCCCCGGTGTGGAACTGAGAAACCTGGTCCCATGATGCCCATATGAGGACCTGAGTCACCAGGTCCAGTTGAGGTCCCTGTGGGAACCAGTCAACTCGTCCAGGTGAGGCCCAGGTGGGACCAGAGTCACCAGGTCCAGGTGAGGCCCAAGTATATAAGAGAGTATCCAGCTCCCAATGATTTCCAGGTAAGGACCAGAGTCAACAGGTCCAGGAGACGCCCAAATATGTATCAGAGTCATTGTGTTACAGGTGAGGCCAGATGGAGACCACAGGAACCAGGTCAAGGAGAGCCCCATATGTTAACCAGAGACACCAGATCCAGGTGAGATCCAGGTGGGACCACAGTCACAAGGTCCAGGTGAGGCGCAGGTGGCAACAGGATTCACCAAGTCCAGGTGAGGCCCAGATGGCGACCAGTCACCACATCCAGGTGCGGAGCAGCTAAGGACCAGATTCACCAGGCCCAGGTGAAGCCCAAGGGGTGACCAGCGTCACCAGGTAAGGGTGAGGCCCAGAAGGGGAACCAGAGTAACCAGTTTAGTTTGAGGCCCAGAATGGGACCAGAGGTCCCTGGTCAAAGTGAGGCCCAGGTGTGGAATAGAGTATGCAGGTCCCAATGATGCCTGGGTGAGGACCAGAGTCACTAGGGCCATGCAGACCCAGATGGGGAACAGAATCACTTGGTCCCGGTGAGGCATAGAATAAGACCACAGTCAGCAGTATCAGTGGAGCCCCTTGTGGGAACCAGAGCCACTCTATCCAGCTGAGCCCCAGGTCCATGTGAGGCCCACGTGAGGATCAGATTCATCAGGTTGAATTGAGGCATAGCTGGGGACAAGAGTGACCAGGTCTGGGTGCGGCCTAGGTGGGACAAGATTCAGCAGTACTGAGTTAGGACCAAGTGGGGACGAGAGATACCAGGTCCATGAGAGGCCAAACTGAGGACCAGAGTCACCAGATCCAAGTGAGGTCCATGTTGGAAAGAGAGTCACCAGGTCCAGGAGAGGTCCAGGTGGGTACCAGAGTCACCAGATCCAGGTGAAGTCCCGGTGGGGACCAGAGTCATCAGATCCAAGTGAAGCCCAGGTGCGGACCAGAGTCACTAGGTCCAGATGAGGCCCAGGTGAGGACCAGTGTTACCAGGTACACGTGAGTCCCCGGTGGGGATCAGAGGCAACAGGTCCATGTGAGGCCGGCTTGGGGACCATGGTCAACAGGTCTACTTGAGGCCCATGTGTGGAACACAGTAAACAGGTCCAGGTGAGTCCCCGGTGGTGACAAGAGTCACCACGTCCAGGTGAGTCCCAGGTGGGGACCAGGATCAGCAGGTACAGGGGAGGCCCCTGAAAGAACCAGAGTCAACACTTCGAGGTCAGGCACAGTTGGCAACCAAGGTCAGCAGGTCCAAGTCAGGCCAAAGTGGGGTTCAGAGTCATTAGGGCACGGTGAGACCAGGAGGGGGACCAGAGTCACATGGTCCAGGTGAGGTCCAGTTGTGGAACAAAGTCACCGGGTTCGAATTTTGCCCAGTTGAGGACCATGGTCAACAGGGCCAGGTGGGGCCCAGATGGGGACCGGAGTTCCCAAATCCAGGTGAAGCCCAGATGGGGACCACAGTCACCAGATCCAGGGTAGTCTCAGGTGCAGACCAGAATCACCAGGTTCAGGTGAGGTGCAGGTGGCAACCACACTCACCAGGTCCCGGTGAGGCCCTGGTGCGGACCAGAGTCACGAGGTACATGAGAAGTTAGAAACACTGCAGCCACCATGTCCACATGATGTCCATGTGGGAACGAGAATCACCAGTTACAGGTGAGGACCAGGTGGGGAACCGACTCACCATGTCCAGGTGAACCCAGGTGGGAACCAGTGTCACCATGTCCAGGTGTGGACCAGAGGAAGACCAGAGTTAATAGGTCCGGCTGGGTCACTGTTAGTGAACAGTGTAACCATATTCTGATGCTACTCAGGTGGGTACCAGATTCAAGTTCCTCGTGAGGCCCAGGTGGGACCAGAGACAAGAGGTCCAGGTGAGGTACAGGTGGAAACCACATTCACCAGGTCACGTGAGGCCATGCTTAGGATCAGAGTCACCAGTTACAGGTGAGGCCCAGTTAGAGCCAGAATCACCTGGTACAGAGAGGCCAAAGTCAGGACCAGAGTTACCAGGATCAGGTCAGTCCCAGTGGGGAACAGAGTAACCATGTCCCGATGATGTCCAGATAGAACCAGCGTCACCAGGTCCAGATGAGGCGCAGGTGGGGAGCATGTTCACTAGGTCCCGGTGAGGCCCAGTTGAGGACCAGAGTCACCAGGTCTAGTTGAGGCCTAGAGGGGTACCAGATTCACCTGGTCTAGGTGACATCCAGATGGGGACCAGAGTCACCATGTCAGGCTGAGTCCCAGAGGGGATCCAGAGGCAGCATGTCCAGGTGAGGCTCAGGTGTGGAACAGAGTATCCAGGTCATAATGGTCCACAGGTGAGGACCAGAGTCACCAGATCTGGGTGAGGCCCAGTTAGGATCATAGTCACCAGTTCCAAGTGAGACCAAGAAGGAGTCCACAGCAATCAGGTCCAGGTGGGGAAGAAAGTCAACAGGACTGGGTGAGGCCCAGATGGGGACCAGATTCACCAGGTCCAGGTGATTCCCAGGTGGTGACCACGGTTACCAGGTCTGGGTGAGGACCAGGTAAGGACCAGATTCACCAGGTTCAAATGAGGCCCACGTGGTGACCTGTCACCAGATCCAAGTGCGGACCAGCTAAGAACCAGATTCACCAGCAGCAAGTGAAGCCCAAGGGGTGACCAGAGTCACCAGGTAAGGGTCAGGCCCCGAGGGGGAACCAGAGTAACCAGTTTAGTTTGAGGCCCAGAATGGGACCAGAGTTCCCTGGACAAAGTGAGGCCCAGGTGTGGAATAGAGTATCCAGGTCCCAATGATGCCTGGGTGAGGACCAGAATCACTAGGGCCATGAAAGCCCAGATGGGGAACAGAATCACTAGATCCTGGTGAGGCATAGAATAAGAACACAGTCACCAGTATCAGGTGAGCCCCTTGTGGGAAACAGAGCCACTCTATCCCGCTGAGTCCCAGGTTCATGTGAGGCCCACGTGAGGACCAGATTCATCAGGTCGAATTGAGGCATAGCTGGGGACAAGAGTTATGAGGTCTGGGTGCGGCCTAGGTGGGGCAAGATTCAGCAGTTCTGAGTTAGGTCAAAGTGGGGACGAGAGACACCAGTCCAGGTGAGGCCAAACTGAGACAAGAGTCACCAGATACAGGTGAGTTCCAGGTGGGGACCAGAGTCAGGAGATCCATGTGAAGTCCAGATGGGGACCAGAGTCATTAGGGGCAGATGAAGCCCAGGTGAGGACCAGAGTTACCAGGTACACGTGAGGCCCCGGTGGGGATCAGAGGTAACAGGTCCATGTGAGGCGAGCTTGGGGACTATGGTCAAGTGGTGTAATTGAGGCCCAGGTGTGTAACACAGTAAGCAGGTCCAGATGAGTCCCCGGTGGTGACTAGAGACACCACGTGCAGGTGAGGCCCAGGTGGGCATCAGGATCACCGGGTACAGGGGAGGCCCTTGAAAGAACCAGAGTCAACAATTCGAGGTCAGGCACAGGTGTCAACCAGGGTCAGCAGGTCGAAGTCAGGCCAAAGTGGGGTTCACAGTGACTAGGGCACGGTGAGACCCAGAGGGGGACCAGAGTCACCTGGTCCAGGTGAGTTCCAGTTGTGGAACACAGTCACAGTGTCCCAATTTTGCCCAGTTGAGGACCATGGTCAAAGGGCCAGGTGAGGCCCAGATGGGGACCGGAGTCCCCAAATCCAGGTGAAGCCCAGGTGGGGACCACAGTCACCAGATCCAGGGGAGTCTCAGGTGCAGACCAGAATCACCAGGTCCAGGTGTGGTGCAGGTGGCAACCACACTCACCAGGTCCCGGTGAGGCCCTGGTGGGGACCAGAGTCACGAGGTACATGAGAAGCTAGAAACACTGCAGCCACCAGGTCCACATGATGTCCATGTGGGAACGAGAATCACCAGTTACAGGGGAGGACCAGGTGGGGATCCGACTCACCATGTCCAGGTGAGACCGTGGTGGGAACCAGTATCACCATGTCCAGGTGTGGCCCAGGTGAAGGCCAGAGTTAAGAGGTCCCGGTGAGTCACTGTTATTGAACAGTGTAACCATATCCTCATGCTACCGAGGTGGGTACCGAGACACCAGGTCCTGGTGAGGCCCAGTTGGGACCAGAGACATGAGGTCAAGGTGAGGTCCCGATGGGAACCACAGTCACGAGGTCAGGTGAGGCCATGCTTACGATCAGAGTCACCAGTTACAGGTGAGGCCCAGGTGGAGCCAGAGTCACCTGGTACAGAAAATGCCAAAGTCAGGAATAGTGTTACCAGGATCAGGTCACTCCCAGTGGGGAATAGAGTAACCATGTCCCGATGATGCACACGTAGAACCAGAGTCTCCATGTCCAGATGAGGCGCAGTTGGGGAGCATATTCACTAGGTCCCGGGGAGTCCCAGTTGAGGACTAGAGTCACCAGGTTTGGTTGAGGCCTAGAGGGGTACCAGATTCACCTGGTCTAGGAGACATCAAGATGGGGACCAGAGTCTCGATGTCAGAGGGAGGCCCAGAGTGGATCCAGAGTCATCATGTCCAGGTGAGGCTCAGGTGTGGAGCAAAGTTATCATGTCCAGGTGAGGCCCAGGAGGGAAACAGAGTAACCATGATCCCATTGATGCCAGGTGGGAAAAGAGTCACAAGGTCCAGACGAGACCTAAGTAAGGAGTAGATTCAACAGGTACTGTTGAGTTCCAGCTGAGGACAAGTGTCGCCAGCTTCGGGTGAGTCCCAGAGGGGGACCAGAGTCACCCGGTACTGGTGATATCCAGGTGGGGACCAGAGTCACCACGTCAGGGTGAGGCCCAGAGGGGACGAGAATCACTAGGTCCCGGTGAGGCCCCGATGTGGAACTGAGAAACCAGGCCCCATGATGCCAATATGAGGACCTGAGCCACCAGGTCCAGGTGAGGTCCCTGTGGGAACAAGTCACCTCGTCCAGGTGAGATCCAGGTGGGACCACAGTCACCAGGTACAGATGAGGCCCAGGAATATAAGAGAGTATCCAGGTCCCAATGAAGCCCAGGTAAGGACCAGAGTCAACAGGTCCAGGAGAGGACCAAATATGGATCAGAGTCATTGTGTTCCAGGTGAGGCCAAATGGAGACCACAGGAACCAGGACCAGGAGAGCCCCATATGGGTACCAGAGCCACCAGATCCAGGTGAGGTCCAGGTGGGACCACAGTCACAAGGTCCAGGGGAGGCGCAGGAGGCAACAGGATTCAACAAGTCCAGGTGAGACCCAGGTGGCCACCAATCACCAGATCCAGGTGCGGACCAGATAAGGACCAGTTTCAGCAGGCCCATATGAAGCCTAAGGGGTGACCAGAGTCACCAGGTAGGGGTGAGGCCCAGAGGGGGACCAGAGTAACCAGTTTAGTTTGAGGCCCAGAATGGGACCAGAGGTCCCTCGTCAAAGTGAGGCCCAGGTGTAGAATAGATTATCCAGGTCCCAATGATGCCTGGGTGAGGACCAGAGTCACTAGGGCCATGCAGGCCCAGATGGCAAACAGAATCACTAGGTCCTGGTGAGGCATAGAATAACACCACAGTCAGCAGTATCAGGTGATCCCCTTGTGGGAACCAGAGCCACTCTATGGAGCTGAGTCCCAGGTCCATGTGAGGCCCAGGTGAGGACCAGATTCATCAGGTCGAATTGAGGCATAGCTGGGGACAAGAGTCACCAGGTCTGGGGGCGGCCTAGGTGTGGCAAGATTCTGCAGTTTTGAGTTAGTTCAATGTGGGAATGAGAGACACCAGGTCCAGGTGAGGGCAAAGTGAGGACCAGAGTCACCAGATTCAGGTGAGGTCCATGTTGGACAGAGAGTCACC
Organism: Canis lupus familiaris; assembly: GCF_011100685.1. Classification (NCBI taxonomy): domain Eukaryota; kingdom Metazoa; phylum Chordata; class Mammalia; order Carnivora; family Canidae; genus Canis; species Canis lupus. Next base: position 26,696 of record NW_023331009.1, read on the forward strand.
AGGTCCAGGAGATGTCCAGGTGAGGACCAGAGTCACCAGATCCAGGTGAAGTCCAGGTGGGGACCAGAGTCACCAGATCCAGGTGAAGAACAGGTGGTGACCAGAGTCACTAGGTCCAGATGAGGCCAGGTGAGGACCAGAGTTACCAGACAACTGAGACCCGGTGGGGATCAGAGGCAACAGGTCTACTTGAGGCCCAGGTGTAGAACACAGTAACAAGGGCCAGGTGAGTCCCCGGTGTTGACAAGAGTCACCACGTCCAGGTGAGTCCCAGGTGGGGACCAGGATCACCAGGTCCAGGGGAGGCCCTTGAAAGAACCAGAGTCAAAAGTTCGCGGTCAGGAGCAGGTTGCAACCAGGTTCAGCAGGTCCAAGTCAGGCCAAAGTGGGGTTCACAGTCACTAGGGCACGGTGAGACCCAGAGGGGTACCAGAGTCACCTGGTCCAGGTGAGGTCCAGTTGTGGAACACAGCCAACGGTTCCCAATTTTGCCCATTTGAGGACCATGGTCAACACGGCCAGGTGAGGCCCAGATGGGGACCAGAGTCCCCAAATCCAGGTGAACCCAGGTGGGGACCACAGTCACCAGATCCAGGGTAGTCTCAGGTGCAGACCAGAATCACCAGGTTAAGGTGAGGTGCAGGTGGCAACCACACTCACCAGGTCCCGGTCAGGTCCTGATGGGGACCAGAGTCACGAGGTACATGAGAAGCTAGAAACACTGCAGCCACCAGGTCCACATGATGTCCATGTGGGAACGAGAATCACCAGTTACAGGTGAGGAGCAGGTAGGGATCTGAGTCACCATGTCCAGGTGAGACCCTGGTGGAACCAGTGTCACCATGTCCAAGTGTAGACCAGGTGAAGACGAGAGTTATTAGGTCCGGCCGCGTCACTGTTGGTGAACAGTGTAACCATATCCTGATGCTACTCAGGTGGGTACCAGATACAAGTCCTGGTGAGTCCTAGTTGGGACCAGAGACATGAGGTCCAGGTGAGGTACCGATGGAAACCACAGTCTCCAGGTGAGGTGAGTCCATGCTTAGGATCAGAGTTACCACTTACAGGTGAGGTCCAGGGGGAGCCAGAGTCACATGACACAGAAAAGGCCAAAGTCAGGACCAGAGTTACCACGATCAGGTCAGTCCCACTGGGAATAGAGTAACCACGTCCCGATGATGCCCAGGTAGAACCACATTTACCAGGTCCAGGTGCGGCCAACCTAAAGGCCATGCAGTGGAACCTTGTCCCGATGATGCCCAGGTAGGGAGGTAGGGAAGAGAGTCACCAGGTCCAAATGAGGCCCAGATGGAGCATATTCACTAGGTCCAGACGAGGCCCAGTTGAGGACCAGAGACACCAGATCTGGTTTAGACCTAGAGGGGTACCAGAATAACCTGGTCCAGGTGATATCCAGATGAGGACCAGAGTCTCCAGGCCTGAGTCACGCGCAGAGAGGATAAGAGTCACCAGTTCCAGGTGAGGCCAAGAAAGAGTCCAAAGCAATCAGGTCCAGGTGGGGAACAAACTCACCAGAACTGGTTGTGGCCCAGATGGGATAGAGATTCACCAGGTCCAGGGGAGGCCCAGGAGGTGACCAGAATCCCCGGGTCTGGGAGAGGACCATGTAAGGACCAGATTCACCAGGTCCAAGAGAATCACGTGGGTTCCTGAGTCATCAGGTATGGGTGAAGCTCAGGTGGCAACCCCACTCACCAGGTCCAGGTGAAGCCAACCTGCAAGCCAGAGTCACCAGATCCAGGTGAGGCCCTAGTGGGGACCGGTGTCACCAGGTAAATGTGAGTCTACAAGAAAACAACAGTCACCAGGTCCAGGTGTGTTTCATGTGGGAACGAGAGTCACCAGGTCCATGTGAGACCCAGGTGGGGACCACAGTCACCAGGTCCAGATTGAGGCCTCGGTGGGGGGACAAGAGTCATCAGGAGCAGTTGAGGCCAAACTGTGGAGTAAAGTTATCATGCCCAGGTGAGGCCCAGTTGGGGAACAGAATAAACATGTCCCATTGATGTCAGGTGAGAAAAGAGTCACAAGGTCCAAACGAGGCCTAAGTGAGGAGTAGATTCACCAGGTCCTGTTGAGGATCAGCTGAGGACCAGTGTCCAAGCTCCGGGTGAGTCCCAGAGGGGGACCAGAGTCACCCGGTTAGGTGATATCCAGGTGGGGACCAGAATCACCACGTCCGGGTAAGGCCCAGAGGGGGACGAGAATCACTAGGTCCAGATGAGGCCCCGATGTGGAACTGAGAAACCAGGTCTCATGAAGCCCATATGAGGACCTGAGTCAGCAGGTGCAGGTGAGGTCCCTGTGGGAACCAGTCAACTCGTCCAGGTGAGGTCCAGGTTGGACCACAGTCACAAGGTCCATGTGAGCCGCAGGAGGCAACAGGATTCACCAAGTCCAGGTGAGGCCCAGGTGGCGACCAGTCACCAGATCCAGGTGCGGAACAGATAAGGACCAGATTCTCCAGGCCCAAGTGAAGCCCAATGGGTGACCAGAGTCACCAGGGCAGGGTGAGGCCCAGAGGGAGGACCAGAGTAACCAGTTTAGTTTGAGGCCCAGAATGGGACCAGAGGTCCCTGGTCAAAGAGAGGCCCAGGTGTGGAATAGAGTATCCAGGTCACAATAACGCCTGGATGAGGACCAGAGTCACTAGGGCCATGCAGGCCCAGATGGGGAACAGAATCACTAGGTCCTGGTGAGGCATAGAATAAGACCACATTCAGCAGTATCAGGTGAGCCCCTTGTGAGAACCAGAGCCACTCTATCCCGCTGAGTCCCAGGAACAGGTGAGTCCCACGTGAGGACCAGATTCATCAGGTCGAATTGAGGCATAGCTGGGGACAAGAGTCACCAGGTCTGGGTGCGGCCTACGTGGGGGAAGATTCAGCAGTTCTGAGTTAGGTCAAAGTGGGGACGAGAGACACCAGGTCCAGGTGAGGCCAAACTGAGGACCAAATTCACCAGATCCAGGTGAGGTCCATGTTGGAAAGAGAGTCATGAGGTCCAGGAGAGGTCCAGGTGGGGTCCAGAGTCACCAGATCCATGTGAAGTCCAGGTGGGGACCAGAGTCACCAGATCCATGTGAAGCCCAGGTGGGGACCAGAGTCACTAGGTCCAGATGAGGCCCAGGTGAGGACCAGAGATACCAGGTACATTGAGGATCCGGTGGGGATCAGAGGCAACAGGTCCATGTGAGGCCGGCTTGGGGACCATGGTCAACAGGTCTACTTGAGGCCCAGGTCTGGAACACAGTAAGCAGGTCCAGGTGAGTCCCCATTGGTGACAGGAGTCACCACGTCCAGGTATGAGCCACGTCCGACCAGGATCACCAGGTCCAGGGAAGGCCCTTGAAAGAACCAGAGTCAACAGTTCGTGGTCAGGCGCAGGTGGCAACCAGGGTCAGCAGGTCCAAGTCAGGCCAAAGTGGGGTTCATAGTCACTAGGGCACGGTGACACCCAGAGTGGGACCAGAGTCACATGGTCCAGGTGAGGTCCAGTTGTGGAACACAGACACCGGGTCCCAATTTCGCACAGTTGAGGACCATGGTCAACAGGGCCAGGTGAGGCCCAGATGGGGACTGGAGTCCCCAAATTCAGGTGAAGCCCAGGTGGGGACCACAGTCACCAGATCCAGGGTAGTCTCAGGTGCAGACCAGAATCACCAGGTCCATGTGAGGTGCAGGTGGCAACCACACTCACCCGGTCCCGGAGAGGCCCCGGTGGGGACCAGAGACACGAGGTACATGAGAAGCTAGAAACACTGCAGCCACCAGGTCCACATGATGTCCATGTGGGAATGAAAATCACCAGTTATAGGTGAGGACCAGGTGGGGATTCGACTCACCATGTCCAGGTGAGACCCAGGTGGGAACCAGTGTCACCATGTCCTCGTGTGCCCCAGGTGAAGACCAGAGTTATTAGGTCCGGCTGGATGAGTGTTAGTGAACAGTGTAACCATATCCTGATGCTACCCAGGTGGGTACCAGAGACACCAGGTCCTTGTGAGGCCCAGGTGTAACCGGAGACATGAGGTCCAGGTGAGGTCTCGATGGGAACCACAGTCACCAGGTCAGGTGAGCCCATGCTTAGGATCAGAGTCACCAGGTACAGGTGAGGCCCAGGTCGAGCCAGAGTCACCTGGTACAGAAGAGGCCAAAGTCAGGACCAGAGTTACCAGGATCAGGTCAGTCCCAGTGGGTAATACAGTAACCATGTCCCAATGATGCCCAGGTAGAATCAAAGTCACCAGGTCCAGCGAGGCGCAGGTGGGGAGAATATTCACTAGGTCCAGGTGAGGCCCAGATGAGGACCAGAGTCACCAGGTCTAGTTGACGCCTAGAGGGGTACCAGATTCACCTGGTCTAGGGGACATCCAGATGGGGACCAGTGTCACCATGTCAGGGTGAGGCCCAGAGGGCCTCCAGAATCATCATGTCCAGGTGAGGTTCAGGTGTGGAACAGAGTATCCAGGTCATAATGGTCCACATGTGAGGACCAGAGTCACCAGATCTGGGTGCGGCCCAGTTAGGAGCAGAGTCACAAGTTCCAGTTGAGGCGAAGAAGGAGTCCACAGCAATCAGGTCCAGGTGGGGATCAAAGTCACCAGGAATGGGTGAGGCCCAGATGGGGACCAGATTCACCAGGTCCAGGTGATTCCCAGGTGGTGACAAGGGTTACCAGTTCCGGGTGAGGACCAGGTAAGTACCAGATTCACCAGGTCCAAGTGAGGCCCACGTGAGACCTGTGTCACCAGGTATGGGTGAGGTCCAGGTGGCACGCCCACTCACCAGGTCTAGGTGAGGCCAACCTGCAGTCCATGCAGAGGAACCGTGTCCCGATGATGCCCAGGTAGGGACCAGAGTTACGAGGTCCAGGTGACGCCAACCTGCAGGCCATGCAGAGAAACCGTGTCCCGATGATGCCCAGATAGGGACCAGAGTTACCAGATAAAGAAGAGGCCAACCTGCAGACCATTATGTGGAACCATGTCCCGTTGTTGCCCACGTAGGTACCAGAGTCACCAGGTCCAAATGAGGCCCAGATGGAGCATATTCATTAGGTCCAGGTGAGGCCCAGTTGAGGACCAGAGTCACCAGATCTGGTTGAGGCCCAGAGGGGTACCAGATTCACCTGGTCTAGGTGACATCCAGATGGGGACCAGAGTAACAATGTCAGTGTGAGGCCCAGAGGGGATCCAGAGTCATCATGTCCAGGTGAGGCTCAGGTGTGGAACAGAGTATCCAGGTCATAATGGTCCACCGGTGAGGACCAGAGTCACCAGATCTGGGAGAGGCCTAGTTAGGTTCAGAGTTACCACTTCCAGGTGAGGCGAAGAAGGTGTCCACAGCAATCAGGTCCAGGTGGGGAACAAAGTCACCAGGACTAGGTGATGCCCAGGTGGTGACCAGATTTACCACTTCCGGGTGAGGACTAGGTAAGGACCACATTCACCAGGTCCAAGTGAGGCCCACGTGGGGACCTGTGTTACCAGGCATGGGTAAGATACAGGTGGGAACCCCACTCACCAGGTCAAGATGACCCGAAGATGCCAAGGTAGGGACCAGAGTTACCAGGTCCAGATGAGGCAAACCAGCAGGCCATGCAGTGGAACCATTTCCCGATGATGCCCAGTGAGTGACCAGAGTCACCAGGTCCAAATGAGGCCCAGATGGAGCATATTCACTAGGTCCAGGTGAGGCCCAGTTGAGGACAAGAGTCACCAGATCTGGTTGAGGCCTAGAGGGGTTCCAGAACCACCTGGTCCAGGTGACATCCAGATGGGGACCAGATCACCAGGTCAGGGTGAGGCCCAGAGTGGTCCCAGAGACATCATGTCCAGGTGAGGCTCAGGTGTGGAACAGAGTAACCAGGTACCAATGATGCCCAGGTGAGGACGAGAGTCACCAGGTCTGGGTGACGCACTGATAGGATCAGAGTCACCAGTTCAAGGTGAGGGCAAGAAAGAGTCCAGAGCAAACACGTCCAGGTGGGGAATATAGTCACCATGACTGGGTGAGGCCCAGATGGGGACCAGATTCACCAGGTCCAGGTGAGGCCCAGGTGGTGACCAGAGTCCCCGGTTCTGGGAGAGGACCAGGTAAAGACCAGAATCACCAGGTCCAAGAGGCCCACGTGGGGACCTGAGTCACCAGGTATGGGTGAGGCCCAGGTGGCAACCCCAATCACCAGGTCCAGGTGAGGCCAGCCTGCAGGCCAGAGTCACCAGATCCAGGTGAGGCCTGGTGGGGACGGGAGTCACAAGCTAAATGTGAGTCTACAAGAACACCACAGTCACCAGGTCCAGGTGTGGTTCATGTGGGAACAGGAGTCACCAGATCCAGCTGAGAACCAGTTGGGGACGACAAGTCACCAGGTCCAGATTGAGGCCTAGTTTGGGGGACGAGAGTCATCAGGACCAGTTGAGGCCAAAGTGTGCAGCAAAGTTATCATGTCCAGGTGAGGACCAGGTGGGGAATAGAGTAACCATGTCCCATTGATGCCAGGTGGGAAAAGAGTCACAAGGTCCAGAAGTGGCCTAACTGAGGAGTAGATTCACCAGGTCCTGTTGAGGCCCAGCTGAGGACCAGTGTCCCCAGCTCCGGGTGTGTCACCCGGTTCTGGTGATATCCAGGTAGGGACCAGTGTCACAAGTCAGGGTGAGGCCCAGAGGGGGACGAGAATCACTAGGTCCAGGTGAGGCCCCGATGTGGAATTGTGAAACCAGGTCCCAAGATGCCCATATGAGGACCTGAGTCACCAGGTCCAGGTGATGTCCCTGTGGGAACCACTCAACCCGTCCATGTGAGGCCCAGGTGGGACCACAGTCACCAGGTCCTGGTGAGGTCCAGGTATATAAGATAGTATCCAGGTCCCAATGATGCACAGGTAAGGACCAGAGTCAACAAGTCCAGGAGAGGCCCAAATATGGATCAGAGTCATTGTGTTCGAGGTGAGGCCAAATGGAGACCACAGGAACCAGGTCCAGGAGAGCCCCATATGGGAACCAGATCCACCAGATCCAGGTGAGTTCCAGGTGGGGACCAGAGTCACCAGATCCAGGTGAAGTCCAGGTGGGGACCAGACTTACCAGTTCCGGGTGAGGACCAGGTAAGGACAAGATTCAACAGGTCTACGTGAGGCCCACGTTGGGACCTGTGTCACCAGGCATGGGTGAGTCTCAGGTGACAACCCCACTCACTAGGTCCAAGTGAGGCCAACCTGCAGGCCATGCCGAGGAACCATGTCCTGATGATGCCCAGGTGGGGTCTAGATTTATCAGGTCCAGGTGAGGCGCACTTGCAGGCCATGCAGTGGAACCATGTCCCGGTAATGCCGAGGTAGGGATCAGAATCACCATGTCCAAATGAGGCCCAGATGGACCATATTCACCAGGTCTAGGTGAGCCCCAGTTGAGGACCAGAGTCCCAGATCTGGTTGAGCCCTATAAGGGTACCAGAATCACCTGGTTCAGGTGACATCGAGATGGGGACCAGAGTCACCAGGTCAGGGTGAGGCCCAGAGAGGTTCCAGAATCATCATGTCCAAGTGAGGATCAGGTGTGGAACAGAGTCACCAGGTACAAGTGATCCCAGTTGAGGACCAGATTCACCAGGTCTGGGTGACGTACAGATAGGATCAGAGTCACCAGTTCCAGGTGAGGCCAAGAAGGCGTCCACAGCAATCAGGTCCATGTGGGGAACAAAGTCACCAGGACTGGGTGAGGCCCAGATGGGGACCAGATTCACCAGGCCCAGGTGATTCCCAGGTGGTGACCAGAGTTACCAGTTCCGGGGAAGGACCAGGTAAGGACCAGATTCACCAGGTCCAATTGAGGCCCACGTGGGGACCTGTGTCACCATGTATGGGTGAGGCACAATTGGCAACCCCACTCACCAGGTCCAGGTGAGGCCAAACTGAGGAAGAGTCACCAGATCCAGGTGAGGTCCATGTTGGAAAGAGAGTCACCAGGTCCAGGAGAGGTCCAGGTGGGGACCAGAGTCACCAGATCCAGGTGAAGTCCAGGTGGGGACCAGAGTCTCCAGATCCAGGTGAAGCCCAGGTGGGGACCAGAGTCACTAGGTCCAGATGAGGCCCAGGTGAGGATCAGAGTTACCAGGTACACGTGAGGCCCCGGCGGGGATCACAGCCAAAAGGTCCACGTGAGGCCGGCTTGGGGACCATGGTCAACAGGTCTACCTGAGGACCAGGTGTGGAACACTGTAAGCCTGTCCAGGTGGGTCCCCAGTGGTGACAAGAGTCACCACGTCCAGTTGAGGCCCAATTGGGGACCAGGATCACCAGGTACAGGGTAGGCCCTTGAAAGAACCAGAGTCAACAGTTCGAGGTGGCGCAGGTGGCAGCCAGGGTCAGGAGGTCCAAGTCAGGCCAAAGTTGGGTTCACAGTCACTAGGGCACAGTGAGACCCAGAGGGGGACCAGAGTCACCTGGTCCAGGTGAAGTCCAGTTGTGGAACACAGTCACCGGGCCCCAATTTTGTCCAGTTGAAGACCATGGACAACAGGGCCAGGTGAGGCCGGGATGGGGACCGGAGTCCCCAAATCCAGGTGAAGCCCAGGTTGGGACCACAGTCACAAGATCCAGGGTAGTCTCAGGTGCAGACCAGAATCACCAGGTCCTGGTGAGGTGCAGGTGGCAACCACACTCACCAGGTCCCGGTGAGGCCCTGGTGCGGCCCAGATTCTCGAAGTACATGAGAAGCTAGAAACACTGCAGCCACCAGTTCCACATGATGTCCATGTGGGAACGAGAATCACCAGTTACAGGTGAGGACCAGGTGGGGATCCGACTCACCATGTCCAGGTGATACCCAGGTGGGAACCAGTATCACCATGTCCAGGTGTGGCCCAGGTGAATACCAGAGTTTATAGGTCCGGCTGGGTCACTGTTAGTGAACAGTGTAACCATATCCTGATGCTACCCAGGTGGGTACCAGAGACACCAGGTCCTGGTGAGGCCCAGATGGGACCAGAGATATGAGGTCCAGGTGAGGTCCCGATGGGAACCACAGTCACCAGGTCAGGTGAGGCCATGCTTAGGATCAGAGTCACCAGTTACAGGTGAGGCCCAGGCGGAGCCAGATTCACCTGGTACAGAAGAGGCCAAAGTCAGCACCAGAGTTACCAGGATCAGGTCAGTCCCAGTGGGGAATAGAGTAACCATGTCCCGATGATGCCCAGGTAGAACCAGAGTCATCAGGTCGAGATGAGACACAGGTGGGGAGCATATTCACTAGGTCATGCTGAGGCCCAGTTGAGGACCAGAGTCACCAGGTCTAGTTGAGGCATAGAGGGGTACCAGATTCACCTGGTCTAGGGGACATCCAGATGGGGACCAGAGTTACCATGTCAGTGTGAGGCCAGAGGGGATCCATACTCATCATGTCCAGGTGAGGCTCAGTGTGGAACAGGGTATCCATGTCATAATGGTCCACCGGTGAGGACCAGAGTCACCATATCTGGGTGAGGCCCACTTAGGATCAGAGTCACCAGTTCGAGGTGAGGCCTAGAAGGAGTCCACAGCAATCAGGTCCAGGTGGGGAACAAAGTCACCAGGAGGGTGAGGCCCAGATGGGGACCAGATTCACCAGGTCTAGGTGAGGCTAGGTGGTGACCAGAGTCAGCGGGGCTGGGAGAGGACCAGGTAAGGACCAGATTCACCAGGTCCAAGTGAGGCCCACGTGGGGACCTGAGTCACCAGGTATGGATGAGGCCCAGGTGGCAACCCCACTCACCAGGTCCAGGTGAAGCCAACCTGCAGGACAGAGTCACCAGATCCAGTTGAGGCCCTAGTGGGGACCGGATTCACCAGGTAAACGTGAGTCTACAAGAACACCACAGTCACCAGGTCCAGGTATGGTTCATGTGGAAACGAGAGTCACCAGTCCAGGTGAGACCCAGGTGGGGACCACAGTCACCAGGTCCAGAATGAGGCCTAGGTGGTGGGACCAGAGTCATCAGGACCAGTTGAGGCCAAAGTGTGGAGCAAAGTTAACATGTCCAGTATAGGCCCAGGTGGGGAATAGAGTAAACATGTCCCATTGATGCCAGGTGGGAAAAGAGTCACAACGTCCACACGAGGCCTAAGTTAGGAGTAGATTCACCAGGTCCTGTTGAGGCCCAGTTGAGGACCAGTGTCCCCAGCGCTGGGTGACTCCCAGAGGGGGACCAGAGTCACCCGGTTCTGGTGATATCCAGGTGGGGACCAGAGTCACCACGTCGGGGTGAGGCCCAGAGGGGGACGAGATTCACGAGGTCCAGGTGAGGCCCCGATGTGGAAGTGAGTAACCAGGTCCCATGATGCCCATATGAGGACCTGAGTCACCAGGTTCAGGTGAGGTCCCTGAGGGAACCAGTCACCTCATCCAGGTGAGGTCCAGATGGGACCACTGTCACCATGTCCAGATGAGGCCCAGGTATAAAAGATAGTATCCAGGTCCCAAAAATGCCCAGGTAAGGACCAGAGTCAACAGGTCCAGGAGAGGCCCAAATATGGATCAGAGTCCTTGTGTTCCAGGTGAGGCCAGATGGAGACCACAGGAACCAGGTCCAGGAGAGCCCCATATGGGAACCAGAGCCAACATATCCAGGTGAGGTCCAGATTTGACCACAGTCACAAGGTCCAGGTGAGGCGCAGGTGGCAACAGGATTCACCAAGTCCAGGTGAGGCCCAGGTGGCGACCAGTCACCAGATCCAGGTGCGGACCAGCTAAGGACCAGATTCACCAGTCCCAAGTGAAGCCCAAGGGGTTACCAGAGTCACCAGGTAAGGGTGAGGCCCAGAGGGGGAACCAGAGTAACCAGTTTATTTGAGGCCCAGAATGAGACCACAGGTCACTGGTCCAAGTGAGACCCAGGTGTGGAATAGAGTATCCAGGTCCCAATGATGCCTGGGTGAGGATCAGAGTCACTACGGCCATGCAGGCCCAGATGTGGAAGAGAATCACTAGGACCTGGTGAGGCAAAGAATAAGACCACAGTCAGGAGTATCAGGTGAGCCCCTTGTGGGAACCAGAGACACTCTATGCAGCTGAGTCCCAGGATCATGTGAGGCCCACGTGAGGACCAGATTCATCAGGTCGAATTGAGGCATAGCTGGGGACAAGAGTCAGCATGTCTGGGTGCGGCCTGGGTGGGGCAAGATTCAGCAGTTCTGAGTTAGGTCAAAGAGGGGACGAGACACGAGGTCCAGGTGAGGCCAAACTGAGGACCAGAGTCACCAGATCCAGGTGAGGTTCTTGTTGGAAAGAGAGTCACCAAGTCCAGGAGAGGTCCAGGTGGGGAACAGAGTCACCAGATCCAGGTGAAGTCCAGGTGGGGACCCGAGTCACCAGATCCAGGTGAAGCTCAGGTGGGGAACAGAGTCACTAGGTCCCGGTGAGGCCCAGTTGAGGACCAGAGTCACCAGGTCAAGTTGAGGCCTTGAGGGGTACTGGATTCACCTGGTTTGGGTGACATTCAGATGGGGACCAGAGTCCCCATGTTAGGCTGAGGCCCAGAGGGGATCCAGAGTCATCATGTCCAGGTGAGGCTCAGGTGTGGAACAGAGTATCCAGGTCATAATGGTCCACAGGTGAGTACCAGAGTCACCAGATCTGGGTGAGGGCCAGTTAGGATCAGAGTCACAAGTTCCAGGTGAGGACAAGAAGGGGTCCACAGCAATCAGGTCCAGGTGGGGAACAAAGTCACCATGACTGGGTGAGGCCCAGATGGGCACCAGATTCACCAGGTCCAGGTGAGGCCCAGGTGGGACCACAGTCATCAGGTCCAGGTGAGGCCCAGGTATATAAGAGAGTATCCAGGTCCCAATGATGCCCAGGTAGAACCAGAGTCACCAGGTCCAGATGAGGCGCAGGAGGGAAGCATATCCACTAGGTTCCGGTGAGGCCCAGTTGAGGACCACAGTCACCAGGTCTAGTTGAGGCCTAGAGGGGTACCAGATTCACCTGGTCTAGGTGACATCCACATGGGGACCAGAGTCACCGTGTCAGGGTGAGGTCCAGAGGGGATCCAGCGTAATCATGTCCAGGTGAGGCTCAGGTGTGGGACAGAGTATCCAGATCATAATGGTCCACAGGTGAGGACCAGAGTCACCAGATCTGGGTGAGGCCCAGTTAGGATCAGAGTCACCAGTTCCAGGTGAGGCCAAGAAGGAGTCCACAGCAAACAGGTCCAGGTGGGGACAAAGTCCCCAGGACTGGGTGAGGCACAGATAGGGACCAGATTCACTAGGTCCAGGTTAATCCCAGGTGTTGAACAGACTTACCAGTTCCGGGTGACGACCAGGTAAGGACCAGATTCAACAGGTCCAAATGAGGCCCACATGGCGACCAGAGTCACCAGGTATTGGTGAGGCCAGGTGGCAAGGAACTCCCCAGGTCCATGTGAGGCCAACCCGCAGGCCATGCAGAGGAACCATGTCCCGATGATACCCAGGTAAGGACGAGAGATACCACATCCAGGTGAGGCCAACCTGAAGGCCATGCAGTGTAAGCATGTCTCAATGATGCCCAGGTAGGGACTAGAGTCACCAGGTCAGGGACAGGCCCAGAGAGGTTCCAGAATCATCATGTCCAGGTGAGGCTCAGGTGAGGAACAGAGTCACCAGGTACCAATGATGCCCAGGTGAGGACCAGAGTCACCAGATCTGGGTGACGCGCAGATAGGTTTAGAGTCACCAGTTCCAGGTGAGGCCAAGAAAGAGTCCACAGCAATCAGGTCCAGGTGGGGAACAAAGTCACCAGGACTGGGTGAGGCCCAGATGGGGACCAGATTCACCAGGTCCAGGTGAGGCCCAGTTGAGGACCAGTGTCCCCAGCTCCGGGTGGGTCCCAGAGTTGGACCAGAGTCACCCGGTTCCGGTGATATCCAGGTGGGGACCAGAGTCACCACGTCAGGGTGAGCCCCGGAGGGGAACGAGAATCACTAGGTCCAGGTGAGGCCCCGATGTGGAACTGAAACCAGGTCCCATGGTGCCCATATGAGGACCTGAGTCAGCAGGTCCAGCTGAGGTCCCTGTGGGAACCAGTCACCTCATCCAGGTGATGGCCAGGTGGGACCACAGTCACCAGGTCCAGGTGAGGCCCAGGTATGTAAGAGTGTATCCAGGTCGCAATGATGCCCAGGTAAGGACCAGAGTCAACAGTCCAGGAGAGGCCCAAATATGGATAAGAGTCATTTTGTCCAGGTGATGCCTGATGGAGACCACAGGAATCAGGTCCAGGAAAGCCCCATATGGGAACTAGAGCCACCAGATCCAGGTGAGGTCCTGGTGCGACCACAGTCACAAGGTCCAGGTGAGGCGCAGGTTGCAACAGGATTCACCAAGTCCAGGTGAGACCCAGCTGGCGACCAGTCACCAGATCCAAGTGAGGACAAGCTAAGGACCAGATTCACCAGGCCCAAATGAAGCCCATGGGGTGACCAGAGTCACCAGGTAAGGGTGAGTCCCAGAGTGGGAACCAGAGTAACCAGTTTAGTTTGAGGCCCAGAATGGGTCCAGAGGTCCCTAGTCAGAGTGAGACCCAGGTGTGGAATAGTGTATCCAGGTCCCAATGATGCCTGGATGAGGACCAGAGTCACTAGGGCCATGCAGGCCCAGATGGGGACAAATCACTAGGTCCTGGTGAGGCATAGAATAAGACCACAGTCAGCAGTATCATTTGATCCCATTGCGTGAACCAGAGCCACTCTATCCAGCTGAGTCCCAGGTCCATGTGAGGCTCACGTGAGGACCAGATTCATTAGGTCGAATTGAGGCATAGCTGGGGACAAGAGTCACCAGGTCTGGGTGCGGGCTAGGTGGGGCAAGATTCAGCAGTTCTGAGTTAGGTCAAAGTGGGGACGAGAGACGCCAGGTCCAGGTGAGGCTAAACTGAGGACCAGAGTCACCAGATCCATGTGAGGTCCATGTTTGAAAGAGAGTCACCAGGTCCAAGAGAGGTCCAGGTGGGGACCAGAGTCACCAGATCCAGGTGAAGTCCAGGTGGGGGGACCAGAGTCACCAGATCCAGGTGAAGCCCAGGTGGGGACCAGAGTCACTAGGTCCCGATGACGCCCATGTGAGGACCAGAGTTACCAGGTACACGTGAGTCCCCGGTGGGGATCAGAGGCAACAGGTCCATGTGAGGCCGGCTTGGGGACCATGGTCAACAAGTCTACTTGAGGCCCTGGTGTGTAAGACAGTAAGCAGGTCCAGGTGAGTCCCCGGTGGTGAAAAGAGTCACCACGTCCAGGTGAGTCCCAGGTGGGTACCAGGATCACCAGGTACAGTTGAGGCCCTTGAAAGAACTAGATTGTACTGGCACAAAAACAGACACATAGATCAGTGAAACAGAATAGAGGATCCAGAAGTGGACCCTGAACTTTATGGGCAACTAATATTCGATAAAGGAGGAAAGACTATCCATTGGAAGATAGACAGTCTCTTCAATAAATGGTGCTGGGAAAATTGGACATCCACATGCAGAAGAATGAAACTAGACCACTCTCTTTCACCATACACAAAGATAAACTCAAAATGGATGAAAGATCTAAATGTGAGACAAGATTCCATCAAAATCCTAGAGAAGAACACAGGCAACACCCTTTTTGAACTCGGCCATAGTAACTTCTTGCAAGATACATCTACGAAGGCAAAAGAAACAAAAGCAAAAATGAACTATTGGGTCTTCATCAAGATAAGAAGTTTTGCACAGCAAAGGATACAGTCAACAAAACTCAAAGACAACCTACAGAATGGGAGAAGATATTTGCAAATGACATATCAGATAAAGGACTAGTTTCCAAGATCTATAAAGAACTTATCAAACTCAACACCAAAGAAACAAACAATCCAATCATGAAATGGGCAAAAGACATGAACAGAAATCTCACAGAGGAAGACATAGACATGGCCAACATGCACATGAGAAAATGCTCCGCATCACTTGCCATCAGGGAAATACAAATCAAAACCACAATGAGATACCACCTCACACCAGTGAGAATGGGGAAAATTACCAAGACAGGAAACAACCAATGTTGGAGAGGATGCGGAGAAAAGGGAATCCTCATACACTGTTGGTGGGAATGTGAACTGGTGCAGCCACTCTGGAAAACTGTGTGGAGGTTCCTCAAACAGTTAAAAATATACCTGCCCTACGACCCAGCAATTGCACTGTTGGGGATTTTCCCCAAAGAGACAAATGCAATGAAAAACCGGGACACCTGCACACCGATGTTTATAGCAGCAATGGCCACGATAGCCAAACTGTGGAAGGAGCCTCGGTGTCCAACGAAAGATGAATGGATAAAGAAGATGTGGTTTATGTATACAATGGAATATTACTCAGCTATCAGAAATGACAAATACCCACCATTTGCTTCAACGTGGATGGAACTGGAGGGTATTATGCTGAGTGAAGTAAGCCAGTCGGAGAAAGACAAACATTATATGTTCTCATTCATTTGGGGAATATAAATAATAGTGAAAGGGAATATAAGGGAAGGGGGAAGAAATGTGTGGGAAATAACAGAAAGGGAGACAGAACGTAAAGACTGCTAACTCTGGGAAACGAACTAGGGGTGGTAGAAGGGGAGGAGGGCGGGGGGGGTGGGAGTGAATGGGTGACGGGCACTGGGGGTTATTCTGTATGTTAGTAAATAGAACACCAATAATAAAAAATAAATTAAAAAAAAAAGAAAAAAGAAAGAACCAGAGTCAACAGGTCGAAGTCAAGCGCAGGTGGCAACCAGGGTCAGCAGGTCCAAGTCAGGTCAAAGTGGGATTCACAGTCATTAGGGCACGGTGAGACCCAGAGGGGGAGCAGAGTCACATGGTCCAGGTGAGGTCCATTTGTGGAACACAGTCACCGGGCCCCAATTGTGCCCAGTTGAGGACCATGGTCAACAGGGCCAGGTGAGGCCCAGATGGGGACCGGAGTCCCCAAATCCAGGTGGAGACCAGGTGGGGACCACAGTCACCAGATCCAGGGTAGTCTCAGGTGCAGACCAGAATCACCAAGTCCAGGTGAGGTGCAGGTGGCAACCACACTCACCAGGTCCCGGTGAGGCCCTGGTGGGGACCAGAGTCACGAGGTACATGAGAAGCTAGAAACACTGCAGCCACTAGGTCCACAGGATGTCCACGTGGGAACGAGAATCACCAGTTACAGGTGAGGACCAGGTGGGGATCCGACTCACCATGTCCAGGTGAGACCAAGGTGGGAACGAGTGTCACCATGTCCAGATGTGGCCCAGGTGAAGACCAGAGTTAATAGGTCCGGCTGGGTCACTGTTAGTGAACAGTGTAACCATATCCTGATGCTACCCTGGTGGGTACCAGAGACACCAGGTACTGGTGAGGCCCAGGTGGGACCAGGGATATGAGGTCCAGGTGAGGTCCCGATGGGAACCACAGTCACCAGGTCTGGTGAGGCCATGCTTAGGATCAGAGTCACCAGTTACTGGTGAGGCCCAGGTGGAGCCAGAGTCACCTGGTACAGAAGAGGACAAAGTCAGGACCAGAGTTACCAGGATCAGGTTAGTCCCAGTGGGGAATAGAGTAACCATGTCCCGATGATGCCCAGGTAGAACCAGAGTCACCAGGTCCAGATGAAGAGCAGGTGGGGAGCATATTCTCTAGGTCTCGGTGAGGCGCACTTGAGGACCAGAATCCCCAGGTCTAGTTGAGGCCTAGAGGGGTACCAGATTCACCTGGTCTAGGTGACATCCAGATGGGGAGCAGAGTCACCAGGTCACGGTGAGGCCCAGAGGGGATCCAGAGTCATCATGTCCAGGTGAGGCTCAGGTGTGGAACAGAGATCCAGGTCATAAAGGTCCACAGGTGAGGACCAGAGTCACCAGATCTGGGTGAGGCCGAGTTAGGATCAGAGTCACCAGTTCCAGGTGAGGCCAAGAAGGAGTCCACAGCAATCAGGTCCAGGTCGGAACAAAGTCACGAGGACTGGGTGAGGCCCAGATGGGGACCAGATTCACCAAGTCCAGGTGATTCCCAGGTGGTGACCAGAGTTACTAGTTCCGGGTGAGGACCAGGTAAGGACCAGATTCACCAGGTCCAAGTGAGGCCCACGTGGGTACCTGTGTCACCAAGCATGGGGAAGGCCCAGATGGCAACCCCACTCCCCAGGTCCAGGTGAGGCCAAACTGCAGGCCATGCAGGGGAAACATGTCCCGATGATGCCCAGGTAGGGAACAGAGTTACCAGGTCCAGGTGAGCCAACCTGCCATGCGTTGAACCAGGTCCAGGTGTGGTTCATGTGGGAACGAGAGTCACCAGGTCCAGGTGAGACCCAGGTGGGGACCACAGTCACCAGGTCCAGATTGAGGACTGGTGGGGGGACCAGAGTCATCTGGACAATTTGACGCCGAAGTGCGGAGCACAGTTATCATGTCCAGGTGAGGCCCAGGGGGGGAACTGAGTAAACATGTCCCATTGATGCCAGGTGGGAAAAGAGTCACAAGGTCCAGACGAGGCCTAAGTGAGGAGTAGATTCACCAGGTCCTGTTGAGGCCAAGTTGAGGACCAGTGTCCCCAGCTCTGGTTGAGTCCCAGACGGGGACCAGAGTCACCCGGTTCTGGTGATATCCAGGTGGGGACCAGAGTCACCACGTCAGGGTGAGGCCCAGAGGGAAGAGAATCAGAATCACTCGTCCAGGTGAGGCCCCGATGTGGAACTGAGAAACCAGGTCCCATGATGCCCATGAGACCTGAGTCACCAGGTCCAGCTGCAGGTCCCTGTGGGAACCAGTCACCTCGTCCCGGTGAGGTCCAGGTGAGACCACAGTCACCAGGTCCAGGTGAGGACCAGGTATATAAGAGAGTATCCAGGCCCCAATGATGCCCAGGTAAGACCAGAGTCAACAGGTCCAGGAGAGGCACAAATATGCATCAGAGTCATTGTGTTCCAGGTGAGGCCTGATGGAGACCACAGGAACCAGGTCCAGGAGAGCCCCATATGGGAACCAGAGCCACCAGATCCAGGTGATTTACAGGTGGGATCACATTCACAAGGTCCAGGTGAGGCACAGGTGGCAACAGGATCCACCATGTCCAGGTGAGGCCCAGGTGGCGACCAGTCACCAGATCAAAGTGAGGACAAGCTAAGGAATGATTCACCAGGTCCAAGTGAAGCCCAAGGGGTGACCAGAGTCACCAGGTAATAGTGAGGCTCATAGCGGGAACCAGAGTAACCAGTTTAGTTTGAGGCCCATAATGGGACCAGAGGTCCCTGGTCAACGTGAGGTCCAGGTGTGGAATAGAATATCCAGGTCCCAATGATGCCTGGGTGAAGACCAGAATCACTAGGGCCATGAAAGCCCAGATGGGGAACAGAATCACTAGGTCCTGGTGAGGCATAGAATAAGAACACAGTCAGCAGTATCAGGTGAGCCCATTGTGGGAACCAGTGCGACTCTATCCAGGTGAGTCCCAGGTCCATGTGTGGCCCACGTGAGGACCAGATTCATCAGGTCAAATTGAGGCATAGCTGGGGACAAGAGTCACCAGTTCTGGGTGCGGCCTAGGTGGGGCAAGATTCAGCAGTTCTGAGTTAGGTCAAAGTGGGGACGAGAGACACCAGGTCCAGGTGAGACCAAACTGAGGACCAGAATCACCAGATGCGGGTCAGGTCCAGGTGGGGACCAGAGTCACCAGATCCAGGTGAAGTCCAGGTGGGGACCAGAGTCACCAGATCCAGGTGAAGCCCAGGAGGGGACAAGAGTCACTAGGTCCAGATGAGGCCCAGGTGAGGACCAGAGTTCCCAGGTACACGTGAGGCCCCAGTGGGGATCAGAGGGAACAGGTCCATTTGAGGCCGGCTTGGGGACCATGATCAACAGGTCTACTTGAGGCCCAGGTGTGGAACACAGTAAGCAGGTCCAGTTGAGTTCCCGGTGGTGACAAGAGTCGCCAGGTCCAGGTGAGGTTCATGTGGGCACCAGGATCACCATGTCCAGGGGACGCCCTTGAAAGAACCAGAGTCAACAGTTCAAGGTCAGGCGCAGGTGGCAACCAGGGTCAACAGGTCCATGTCAGGCCAAAGTGGGGTTCACAGTCACTAGGGCACGGTGAGACCCAGAGGGGGACCAGAGTCACCTGGTCCAGGTGAGGTCCAGTTGTGGAACAAGTCACCGGGTCCCAATTTTGCCCTTTTGTGGACCATGGTCAACAGGGCCAGGTGAGGCCCAGATGGGGACCGGATTCCCCAAATCCAGGTGAAGCCCAGGTGGGGACCACAGTCACCAGATCCAGGGTAGTCTCAGGTGCAGACCAGAAGATCACCAGGTCCAGGTGAGGTGCGGTGGCAACCACACTCCAACAGGGTCCCGGTGCGTCCCTGTGGGGACCAGAGTCACGAGGTAACATGAGAAGCTAGAACACTGCAGCCACCAGGTCCACATGATGTCCATGGGGAACGAGAATCACCAGTTACATTGAGGCACAGGTGGGGATCAGACTCACCATGTCCATGTGAGACCCAGGTGGAACCAGTGTCACCATGTCCAGGTGTTCCCCAGGTGAAGACCAGAGTTAATAGGTCCGGCTGGGTCACTGTTAGTGAACAGTGTAACCATACCTGATGCTACCCTGGTGGGTACCAGAGACACCAGGTCCTGATGAGGCCCAGGTGAGACCAAGAGTCAACAGCAATCAGGTCCAGGTGGGGAACAAATCACCAGGACTGGGTGAGGCCCAGATGGGGACCAGATTCACCAGGTCCAGGTGAGGCCGAGGTGGTGACCAGAGTCCCCGGTGTGCTAGAGGACCAGGTAAGAACCAGATTCACCAGGTGCAAGACGCCCACATGGGGACCCGAGTCACCAGGTATGGGTGAGGCCCAGGTGGCAACCCCACTCACCAGGTCCAGGTGAGGCCAACCTGCAGGCCATGCAGAGGAACCATCCCTATGATGCCCAGGTAGGGAACAGAGTTTACCAGGTCCAGGTGAGGACACCTGCAGACCATGCAGTGGAACCACGTCCCGATGATGCCCAGGTAGGGACCAGAGACACCAGGTCCAAATGAGGCCCAGATGGAGCAAATTCACTAGGTCCAGGTGAGGCCCAGTTGAGGACCAGAGTCACCAGATATTTAGTTGATGCCTAGAGGGTACCAGAATC
The DNA here is from genome assembly GCF_011100685.1 of Canis lupus familiaris. Taxonomy (NCBI): domain Eukaryota; kingdom Metazoa; phylum Chordata; class Mammalia; order Carnivora; family Canidae; genus Canis; species Canis lupus. The sequence goes on from NW_023331009.1 coordinate 46,855, forward strand.
ACCTCGTCCAGGTGACATGCAGATGGGGACCAGAGTCACCAGTTCAGGAGAGGCCCAGAGAGGTTCCAGAGTCATCATGTCCAGGTGAGGCTCAGGTGAGGAACAGAGTCACCAGGTACCAATGATGCCCAGGTGAGGACCAGAGTCACCAGATCTGGGAGACGCGCAGTTAGGATCAGAGTCCACCAGTTCCAGATGAGGCCAAGAAAGGTCCACAACTAACAGGTCCGGAGGGGATCAAATCACCTGGACTCGGTGAGGCCCAGTGGGAACAGATTCACCAGGTCCAGGTGAGGCCCAGGTGTTGACCAGAGTCCCCGGGTCTGGGAGAGGACCAGTAAGGACCAGATTCACCACGCCCAATGAAGCCCAAGGGGTGACCAGAGTCACCAGGTAAGGGTGCCCCAGAGGGGGAACCAGAGTAACCAGTTCAGTTTGAGGCCCAGAATGGGACCAGAGTCCCTGGTCAGAGTGAGGCCCAGGCGTGGAATAGAGTATCCAAGTCCCATGATGCCTGGGTGAGGACCCAGAGGCACTAGGGCCATGCTGGCCCAGATGGGGAACAGATCACTAGGTCCTGGTGAGCATAGAATAAGACCACAGTCAGCAGTATCAGGTGAGCCCCTTGTGGGAACAGAGCCACTCTATCCAGCTGAGTCCCAGGTCCATGTGAAGCCCACGTGAGAACCAGATTCATCAGGTCGAATTGAGGCATAGCTGGGGTCAAGAGTCACCAGGTCTGGGTGCGGCCTATGTGGGGCAAGATTCAGCAGTTCTGTGTTAGGTCAAAGTGGGGACGAGAGACACCAGGTCCAGGTGAGGCCAATATGAGGATCAGAGTCACCAGATCCACGTGAGGTCCATGTTGGAAGAGAGTCACCAGGTCCAGGAGAGGTCCAAGTGGGGACCAGAGTCACCAGATCCAGGTGAAGACCAGGTGCGGACCAGTCACCAGATCCAGAGAAGCCCAGGTGGAGACCAGACTCACTAGGTCCAGATTAGCCCCAGTGAGGACCAGAGTTACCAGGTATTGAGGCCCCGGTGGGATCAGAGGCAACAGATCCATGTGAGGCCGGCTTGGGGACCATGGTCATCAGTTCTACTTGAGGCCCAGGTGTGGCACAGTAAGCAGGTCCAGGTGAGTCCCCGGTGGTGACAAGAGTCACCAGTCCAGGTGAGTCCCAGGTGGGGACCAGGATCAACAGGTACAGGGGAGACCTTGAAAGAACCAGAGTCAACAGTTCGAGATCAGGCGCCGGTGGCAACCAGGGTCCGTAGGTCCAATTCAGGCCAATGTGGGGTTCACAGTCACTAGGGCACGGTGAGAACCAGAGCGGGACCAGAGTCACCTGGTCCAGGTGAGGTCCGTTGTGGAACACAGTCACCGGGTCCAAATTTTGCCCAGTTGAGGACCATGGTCAACATGGCCAGGTGAGGCCCAGAAGGGACCGGAGTTCCCAAATCCAGGTGAAGCCCAGGTGGGGACCACAGTCACCATATCCAGGTAGTCTCAGGTGCAGACCACAATCACCAGATCCAGGTGAGGTGCAGGTGGAACCACACTCACCAGGTCCCGGTGAGGCCCTGGTGGGGACCAGAGTCACGAGGTACATGAGAAGCTAGAAACACCCAGCCACCATGTCCACATTATGTCCATGTGGGAACGAGAATCACCAGTTACAGGTGAGGACCAGGTGGGGATCCGACTCACCATGTCCAGGTGAGACCCAGGTGGGAACAAGTGTCACCATGACCAGGTGGGGCCAGGTGAAGACCGGAGTTAATAGGTCCGGCTGGGTCACTGTTAGTGAACAATGTAACCATATCCTGATGCTACTCAGGTGGGTACCAGAGACACAGGTCCTGGTGAGGCCCAGGTGGGTCCAGAGACATTAGTCCAGTGAGATCCCAATGGGAACCACAGTCACCAGGTCAGGTGAGGCTATGCTTAGCATCAGAGTCACCAGTTACAGGTGAGGCCCACGTGGAGCCAGATCACCTGGTACAGAAGAGGCCAAAGTCAGGACCAGAGTTACCAGGATCAGGACAGTCCCAGTGGGGAATACAGTAACCATGTCCCGATATGGCCCAGGTAGTACCAGAGCCACCAGGTCCAGATGAGGCGCAGTTGGGGAGCATATTCACGAGGTCCCGGTGAGGCCCAGTTGTGGACCAGAGTCACCAGGTCTAGTTGAGCCCTAGAGGGGTACCACATTCACCTGGTCTAGGTGACATCCAGATGGGGATCAGAGTCACCATGTCAGGCTGAGGCCCTGAGGGGATCCAGAGTCATCATGTCCAGGTGAGGCTCAGGTGTGGAACAGAGTATCCAGGTCATAACGGTCTACAGGTGAGGACCAGAGCCAGCAGATCTGGGTAAGCCCCAGTTAGGATCAGAGTCATCAGTTCCAATGAAGCCAACAAGGAGTGCACAGCAATCAGGTCCAGGTGGGGAACAAATTCACCAGGAATGAATGAGGCCCAATGCGGACCTGATTCACCAGGTCCAGGTGATTCCTAGGTGGTGACCAGAATTACTAGTTGCAGGTGAGGACCAGGTTAGGACCAGATTCACCAGGTCCAAGTGAGGCCACGTGGGGACCTGTGTCACCAGTATGGGTGAGGCCCAGGCGGCAACCGCACTCCAGGTCAGGTGAGGCCAACCTGCAGGCCATGCAGAGGAACCATGTCCCGATGATGCCCAGGTAGGGACCAGACTTACCAGGTCCAGGTGAGGCCAACCTGCAGGCCATGCAGTGAAACCATGTCCGATGATGCCAGTAGTGACCAGAGTCACCAGGTCCAAATGACTCCTAGATGGAGAATATTCACTAGGTCCACGTGAGGTCCGTTGAGGGCCAGAGTCACCAGATCTGGTGGAGGCCTAGGGGGTACAGAATCACATGGTCCAGGTGACATCCAGATGGAGACCAGAGTCACCAGTCAGGGTGAGGCCCAGAGAGGTTCCAGAGTCATCATGTCCAGGTGAGGCTCAGGTGTGGAACAGAGTCACCAGGTACCAACGATGCCCAGGTGAGGACCAGAGTCACCACATCTGGGTGAGGCCAAGTTAGGATCAGAGTCACCAGTTCCAGGTGAGGCAAAAGAGTCCACATCAGGTCTAGGTGGGAACAAAATCATGAGGACTGGGTGAGGCAGTTGGGGACCAGAGTCCCCACAGGTCCAGGTGAGGCCCAGATGGTGACCAGAGTCCCCGGGTATGGGAGAGGACCAGGTAAGGACCAGATTCACCAGGTCCAAGAGCCCACGTGGGGACCTGAGTCACCAGGTATGTGTGAGGCCCAGGTGGCAACCCCACTCACCAGGTCCTGGTGAGGCCAACCTGCAGGCCAGAGTCACCAGACCCAGGTGAGGCCCTAGTGGGACCGGAGTCACCAGGTAAATAAGAGTCTAGAAGAACACCACACTCACCAGGTCCAGGTGTGGTTCTTGGGAACGAGAATCACCAGGGCCAGGTGAGACGGATGTGGGGACCACAGTCACAACGTCCAGATTGAGGCCTGGTGGGGGACCACATCTGGACCATTTGAGGCCGATGTGCGGAGCACAGTTATCATGTCCAGGTGAGGCCACAGGTGGGGAACAGAGTAACCATGTCCCATTGATGCCAGGTGGGAAAAGAGTCACAAGGTCCAGACGAGGCCTAAGTGAGGAGTAGATTCACCAGGTCCTGTTGATGCCCAGTTTAGGACCAGTGTCCCAGCTCCGGGTGAGTCCCAGAGGGGGACCAGAGTCACCCGGTTCTGGTGATATCCAGGTGGGGACCAGAGGCCCACGTCAGGGTGAGGCCCAGAGCAGGCGAGAATCACTAGGTCCTGTGAGGACCCGATGTGGAACTGAGAAACCAGGTCCCATGATGTCCATATGATGACCTGAGTCACCAGGTCCAGGTGAGGTCCCTGTGGGAACCAGTCATCTCGTCCAGGTGAGGATCAGGTGGGACCACAGTCACCAGATCCAGGTGAGGCCCAGGTATATAAGAGAGTATCCAGTTCCCAATGATGCCCAGGTAAGGACCAGAGTCAACAGGTGCAGGAGAGGCCCAAATATGGATCAGAGTCATTGTGTTCCAGGTGAGCCAGATGGAGACCACAGGAACCAGTTACAGGAGAGCCCCATATGGGAACCAGAGCCACCAGATCTAGGTGAGACCAGGTGGCACCACAGTCACAAGGTCCAGTGAGGCGCAGGTGGAAACATGATTCACCAAGTCCAGGTGAGGCCCAGCTGGCGAGCAGTCACCAAATCCAGTGAGGACAAGCTAAGGACCAGATTCACCAGGCCCAAATGAAGCCCAGGGGTGCCAGAGTCAACAGGTAAGGGTGAGGCCCAGAGGGGGACCACAGTAACCATTTAATTTGAGGCCCAGAATGCGACCAGTTCCCTGGTGAGAGTGAGGCCCAGGTGTGGAATAGAGTATCCAGGTCCCAATGATGCCTGGGTGAGGACCAGAGTCACTAGGACCATGCAGGCCCAGATGGGAACAGAATCACTAGGTACTGGTGAGCATAGAATAAGACCACAGTCACCAGTATCAGGTGAGCCCCTTGTGGGAACCAGAGCCACTCTATCCAGCTGAGTCCCAGGTCCATGTGAGGCCCACGTGAGGACCAGATTCATCAGGTCGAATTGAGGCATAGCTGGGGACAAGAGTCACCAGGTATGGTGCGGCCTAGGTGGGGCAAGATTCAGCAGTTCTGAGTTAGGTCAAAGTGATGACGAGAGACACCAGGTCCAGGTGAGGCCAAACTGAGGACCAGAGTCACCAGATCCAGGTGAGGTCCATGTTGGAAAGAGAGTCACCAGGTCAAGGAGAGGTCCAGGTGGGACCAGAGTCAACGGATCCAGGTAAGTCCAGGTGGGGACCTGAGTCACCAGATCCAGGTGAAGCCCAGGTGGAAACCAGAGTCTCTAGGACAGATGAGGCCCAGGTGAGACAGGAGGTACCAGGTACACGTGAGGCCCCGGTGGGGATCAGAGGCAACAGGTCCATGTGAGGCCGGCTTGGGGACCATGGTCAACAGTCTACTTGAGACCCAGGTGTGGAACACAGTAAGCAGGTCCAGGTGAGTCCCCGGTGGTGACAAGAGTCACCATGTCCAGGTGAGGCCTAGGTGGGGACCAGGATCACCAGGTACAGGGGAGGCCCTTGAAAGAACCAGAGTCAACAGTTCGAGGTTAGACGCAGGTGGCAACCAGGGTCCAAGGTCCAAGACAGGCCAAAGTGTGTTCACAGTCACTAGGCACGGTGAGACCTGAGGGGGACCAGAGTCACCTGGTCCAGGTGACGTCCAGTTTTGGAACACAGTACCGGGTCCCAATTTTGCCCAGTTGAGGACCATTGGTCAACAGGGCCAGGTGAGGCCCAGATGGGGACCGGAGTCCAAATCCAGGTGAAGCCCAGGGGGGACCACAGTCAGCAGATCCAGGGTAGTCCAGGTGCAGACCAGAATCACCATCCAAGTGAGGTGCAGGTGGCAACCACATTCCCAGGACCCAGTGAGGCCCTGGCGGGGACCAGAGTCACAGTACATGAGAAGCTAGAAAACACTGCAGCCACCAGTCCACATGATGTCCATGTGGGCCGGAGAATCAGCAGTTACAGGTGAGGACCAGGTGGGGATCGACTCACCATGTCCAGTTGAGACCAAGTGGGATCCAGTGTCACCATGTCCAGGTGTGGCCCAGGTGAAGACCAGAGTAATAGGTCCGGCTGGGTCACTGTTAGTGAACAGTGTAACCATATCCTGATTCTACTACCCAGGTGGTACCGGAGACACCAGGTCCTGGTGAGGCCCAGGTGGGACCAGAGACATGAGATCCAGGTAAGATCCCGATGGGAACCACAGTCACCAGGTCAGGTGAGGCCATGCTTAGGATCAGATTTACCAGTTACAGGTGAGGCCCAGGTGGAGCCAGAGTGACCTGGTACAGAAGAGGCCAAAGACAGGACCAGAGTTACTAGGATCAGGTCAGTCCCATTGGGAATAGAGTAACCATGTCCCGATGATGCCCAGGTAGTACCCGAGTCACCACGTCCAGATGAGGCGCAGGTGGGAGCATATTCACTATCACGTCCAGGTGAGGCCCAGTTTGAGGACCAGAGTCACCATGTCTTGTTGAGGCCGACAGGGTCCCAGATTCACCTGGTCTAGGTGACATCCAGATGGGGACCAGAGTCACCATGTCAGAGTGAGGCCCAGAGAGGATCCAGAGTCATCATGTCCAGGTGAGGCTCAGGTGTGGAACAGAGTATCCAGGTCATAGTGGTTCCACAGGTGAAGACCAGAGTCACCAGATTGGGTGAGGTCCTCTTAGGATCAGACTCACCAGTTCCAGGTGAGGCCCAAAAGGAGTCCACAGCAATCAGGTCCAGTGGGGAGCAAAGTAACCAGGACTGGGTGAGGCCCAGATGCGACCAGTTTCTCCACTTCCAGGGATTCCCAGGTGGTGAACAGATTACCAATTCACCAGGTCCAAGAGGCCCAGGTGGGGACCTGAGTCACCAGGTATGGGTGAGGCCAGGTGGCAACCCCCTCACCACAGGTCCAGGTGAGGCCAAACTGAGGACCAGAGTCCACAGAT
>NW_023331010.1:0-53483 GCF_011100685.1 Canis lupus familiaris
GACGACTGACCTTGCTTCCAGAGTCCTTGGGTCCACATTCACCTTTATCGTACCACCACTTGTTTTTCAGCTTGTCTAAGACGCCTGCCTCACTGAGTTTCAAAACGGCAAGGTTTACAGGAGTTCTTCACGTGGAAAATAACATAAATAACATTATATATGTTATTTTATGTTATTCAAGTAAAACTACATTAGAATCGCATGGCAAAGTGACAGAGCAGAGGCCACAGTAGGTGCTATGTCTCGTGCTGTAGGCCCAGGTGTAGAACCAGACATACGACTGGGGCCTGCTCCATCGCTTTAGGTAACAGGCGCATACTGCTCGGGAGGGCTTGTAAATAAAATGTATGCAATTACTGTGAATCCAAAACTATTGGCCTGGGTTGGCTTTCTGGAGAATTTACAATTTTTGCAGCACAACTGCGGGAGTCGTTTAAAAATCCACGAGCTCCCCTTTGTCGCCCCCTCCCACCCCTTCTCAGCTGGTGGAATTTTCCTCTATGCTCTACAAGTCCATCTGTGGTGCTCATCATGACACTGGCTCCTTCAGCACACCTATCTGGGACTACATGAAGGAGGAGGGGGATGCAGGTGGTATGGAGGGTACAGGGAAGTCCCCAGATATGTGGGTCCTGGAAGGGTAAGCCCATGTTGACACTTCCCTTCCGAGTTGTGAGATTTTACCTAAATGATACCACTTTCTCTGTCTTGAGCCTATCATATTAAGATCCTGTGCACACAAAGGGAAGTGACTATAATGTACTCCACGGTGCTACAGCAGATACATCACGGGTTCAGGCCACCAAGATTCCTCGGAACAAAGTCCCATCCTATGCAATCCCACTCGTCTATCATCTCTGTGTCCCTCAGTCCTCAACGTCATGTAAGGCAGCTCACGGACGAAAAGCCCGTCAATCACTCAATCTCAGTGTCCCGAGAAATCTAAGAACAGCCCCTGGTTTTCATTCCCACGTTAACATCTCTGTGTGTATAAGATAAAAGTCCGAGAGGATGGACGAGAAACAAACTCATGACATCTCTTGTTACTGTGTCCCTGCTTGGTTGGTTTCTGTTTCTTTCTGCTTTTATGAACATTCAGAGACTCACTGACTTTCTCCTGACATTTCTAAGGCTGCCACAATCATTTCGTCTGGCTCTGGCTCCTAACACCTCACTTCTTTTAGGAAATATTGAGTGCATTTGGAGAGACACAGAGCACATTTTCTTGATTGTCAGGGATTAATTCCATAAACTTATCTGCACAACTAGGCCCTGCAGCAATGATGATGGCGATGATGCCAGCCAACACCAACGGAACCCATGTGAAGTACTGGGAGCTCTCGGAGGCATTTTACATGATTGTATACTACGATCACCTGCATTTTACAAATGAGGAAACCCAGGCAACAGAGCGATTAAAGCATCTAGTCACACAGCTAGGAAGTAGCTGAATCAGGATGTGGAATAGTCTGATTTCATAGCTTGTGCAATTAAAAACATTATCAATGGAAGACTCAGGAAATGGAGTTTCTGATGGAGTTTTTTGATTAACATTTAAGCCAAATCTCTTTTTTTTTTAATTGTTTCATTGCTATTGTACTGAGTTCTGAAAAAAGTTTCTAAGAGGTTTTTCTTTTTCACTGTTTTCTGAATATGATTTAATTGTTTCAATGTTGTAACATCTTAACAAGGTTCATTGTTTTATTTAAGAAATAATATGCTTTTGCCACATTCCTAGAAAATTATATTGTGTCTTGGTGTAAAATCTAATATGAGCGTGATTTAACACTTTTACTACTAAATGCTGAGTTTGGGGGCAGGGCAGGATGAAGATTTTGGTAAACCGGGGTGTTTGGTAAATCTGGCCCCAGTCTAGGTTTTAGTCTCCATACACCCCCATTCGTGAAGTAATTATTACAAAACCCCACCCTAGGTGGTTGGTGAGCTGTGAACTCCTTGGGAACAAAGCCAAATCTCATTCATCTTTGTAAGACACTATTTCCCAGGGTATCTGACTCAGAGTGGGTGCTCTGCAAGGCTGCTACCTTTAAATTATTTTGAATCCAGAGCAACCTTTTTCATTTAACTGATACTATAAGAGTTTTGAGGTCCCTTGCTAACACCTGCACAGGTGTTATATGAGCCTACACTGCACTTCTTGATTGGGATGCTGGAAAGGGAAGGAAAATGAAAGAGTTTCCTTCCAGTTTCTTGTAGAAGCTTGAGTTTAGAGGCTGTGAGCAGAATGGAATTTGGAATTAAAGGTACTGATATGAGCCCAACTTTAATGGTCAACTGCTGGAATGTCAGGCACTGAACAAGGCATTTATTATTGGGATGCCAGCTTTTGTTTGCCACTTTTTTTCTGCTTATGAATTCACATTTTTGATAATAATCCCTTTGCTCTTGCACTGGTTTCTATGGCTACGCTGAAGGGGAAGAGGCCACTTAGAACATACTTTAAAGTCAGGAATGGGCTACAGTCTTCAAAGTGCCAAAGTAAAGATGAGTATTGTGTGATGTAGTATAGTTCCTAAAGAAGACATCATTTGGTAATAACATTTACAAAATGATTTTTATAGGAATAGCTACATCCATGAGTGTGCCTATTTTTATACACATAGTGGAGAATAAGGTATAAAACAAGCAGAAAAAAATAATTTTATAGACCATTAATGATTACAGGCATTGCCAAAATTTCCAACTAGAGCCAGGATTAAATAACTAATGCTAAAAACTGGCATAAAATTCTGTGTATGGTTCAGCCAAAATCATATCAATGGATTCATCGAAGAGGAAAATGAGTTTCAGACATTAAAATATTTTTAAATTGATTGTCAATTAGTAAACTTCTATTACTTCAGTCACAAGAATAAGTATGAATTTCTTATGATCATATAAAAGACCACATTGCACTAATATTAACATTATTAAGTAAATTTTAAAACAAATGGATTTGCACCCCCAAAATAATGCCTTTCTACTTTATTATTTTTGTTAAGATGCAGGACCCTTTCTCTTATTTTCTTAAATTTTTATATTTCAGCCTGAAGCCGGTTGGTTGAGGGCCGCAGGGGTCAGCACTTCATGCTCTAGGAATGGCTACCAGCTGAGTGGGGATGCTAATTATTTTGTAGCCATGGGGTGTGACTGGAAGCTGCCACAGTGACTCTATCTAGTTCAGTTATCAGGCATACTAAATCATGAGCTCCTTGTGAGAAAAGTTTTCTTTTTCCCCCACAGATACTGGCGTGTGGCTTGCTGAAAGCAGAAGTTTAATAATTCGCTACCGAATGTTAGGCTGGAGATGTTCTCTGTGGTTATAATCCTGTGAATGGCAGGGGGGCCACTTGTCCTCTCAGAGGAATACATTCCTGGGGGGAGGGGCAGAGCTTTCCACGATTTTTCTCCTTCATTAGATGAATCACTACTAGAAAACTGAGTTTCCTGCACTAAGAGTCTGTATTGAAAATCAGACCACGTTAGATTTCGGGATGCTTGGGTCAGGCCTCTGGATGTGCATATTCACCCCTACAGGGAATTGGCATCATTTGATTTCTCTTCTGCTTTGGCTTGACACTCAGCAAAGGCTTAAAAACTAGCTTCATTCTCCAATGCATCCCTTCTCCTCCTTATTTTACCTCTTCTGAGGAGGGTCAGGCCACATGGAAGGGGCGAGGGAACTTTAAAAAGAAAACCAGACACCTGTAGAAGGCCCAAAACAAACATGAAAAAACAACTGCCTCCTGGTGCTTTACTTTGACCTAAGTTAGGTCAGGACATTTAAAATACTGCCTTTTATTATAAACTCAGAGTCGGGCATTATTAACATTTAGATGGTAAACACCTATTCACTTGGAGATAAGTAGTCCATCAATATACAACCTACAGGAATGTTTTTTTAGTATGGAAACAAAATTTTCAAGGGAAAATAGAACATATTGTGATATCATTTGGGGGAAGTGTTTTACATTAGCTTTTATAACATTTCATTAAGATTTGAAGTAACATTTTAGAATATCACTTTGCAGTTCATGTTTGGTGAAAGTAGGTTACTGCAGACCTGTGGGAGCAACAGTTTGACTTTTGAGAACTACAAGGTTAGATTTACATATATTTTTTGACAACAAATATTTATTTAGTGTCTGTTGTGTACCAAACAATCTGTGGGATAAAACAGATTAAAATCCAACAAAGCTGTCCCACCCATTATTTAAATAGACTAAAGTGACTTTTGTTAAATCAATTTTTCCATTATGTGCAGGTTTCTGCTTGTTTCTCTGGAAAGACTTTTTAATGCACACTAAAATAGGACTTTGTTATTCATTTTTGTGGAAAGTTTTATTTGTTAAGCAGTGTTATACTTCTATAGGAGATAAAAATAAACATTTGTGAGCAAAATTTTTCTAATGGACTAGAAAATCTTTGCTTTTCTTTGGTGCTATTAGATCATATTTTCTTTATTTCTAATTTACATGGAAAAATAGATTATTGGCATAACTTTAAATTTTCTCTGCATATAAATATGTATTTTTTTACTTATGTTTTTATGGAAACTGTCAGAACATTCCAGGGAAGTTAGGGAGCCAACATACAAAAAGAGTTAATATTCCTTAAGTAAACATGTGGCTGGTGCCTTGAATAGAGGGGTCTTGAAGGGGAACCCTCCCAAAGGAACCCCCACGATTCTCCTCTCTCTGTGCTCTTTCTCTCCAGAATGATACTTTCCCAGGACCAGGGGATGGGAGATCATGTGATTCCGTGTCTCCTTTGTCAGGCCTCTCCTTGGCTAGAATATTCCCTTGCCAAAGCTTATCCTCCTCTTCCTCCATTAGGTTCTGGTAATTAGATGGGCATAGACAAAGGAGCTGCACTTGAACGTCTCTCTAGATGGGGAAGGAGGGGAAGTTAGTGCCATTGGAAAAGAGTGAGGTTAGCCGCCATCCCATTGGGTGCTCTCTAAGAACAGGGCACGGTTCTGTGGGGTGGGTGGCCACGGGAGGGAATTTCTAGCCTACTCAAGATACTGAAGACTAGCAGTTTTAGGCAATTCTCTAGATTTTAAAAGAAAGACAAGAGTGCATACTTTTAAAATTTCAATATTCTTTCATGCCAGTTGAAAGGTATGGAAGAAAAGAAAATTCAGTTGGAATATTCCCACCTCTGAGTTTTCCTGAAGTCCATACACAGTGAAGAAGGGTTCTGGGACATGAGTTGATTATTTCGTTAATTGTATACTTTTCCTTTAGAAGCTGCTTAGAAAGAAAAACCCCACATTATCTTATGAAGCTGGAAATAGGACATGGATGTAGGGAGAATAGAGCTGAACAGGTCTTCTTTTTATAGTATGATCATTTTGGGATTTGATTCATTTATGGAAGGCAAAAAATGTGTAGTTCACATGACTATCTTTGATTTATTATTTAACTTGATATTTAATGGAAGCCTGAGGGTTCTGGGTGGAGAAATGCCTTTCTGGAAGGTATTCTAGAAAGGTCCAGGTGGAGCCAAGTCATTGTTGTTACTTAAAAGCACTTTGTGGACATCCTAGCTATGTACTGGTGAACAAAAGTAGACAGACTTACCCTCAGTGTCCTCCCTCCTCACTTCTCTAAATTGCTCTTTCAAAAACCTCGGTCCCTTCCCGCATTTGACAGCAAGGTTCTTGGGACCACTGTTTCCCAAGAACTACAAGCTCTTCAAAGCCAGAGAGAGATGTGCTGGGACTATTATGATTAGGTTGGTTCGTGTATCCCCAGATTGGTAACAGTTGCAAATATTTTTGCTTTGACAGTAATTGCATACTTCCATTTTGAAGGGACTAGACTGGCAATTCTGGTGGTGTCAGGAGGCCCAAACTGTATCTCCCAGCAGATGCACCTATTACTATACATACTGTTTACCCGCTTTTGGTGACATTGAGGCTGACCTTGGAGTCACCTCCCCCGCTGCCACATTCTCCTTTGTCGTACCACCATTTGTTTTTCAATTTGTCCAAGAGGCCTTGTTCATTCAGTTTTAAAACTGCGAGGTTAACAGCATTTCTTGAAACGATAAAACATAATTTGTAAGAAACTGCACAGCTGTTAAGATGTTAGAAGGAATGAGGACTTAAGCTGTTTTTTAAGCTTCTCCCAGATGCTAAATAAACCTCTCATTTTGCTGTCCTGCAGCCCCTTGTCCACCAGAGTCCAAACCAAAGGCAATAGTAATTAATTTCAAAAGGTATTAAACATGAAGCATTTGGTGCTGTTCACTCTCAGAGTTCATTTATTGACAAAAACCTGATGCTGTCATCAACCAATGACATGGATTTTTTTCCTTTGGAAAACAGCAATAAACTTGGCATTTACTGGGAATGGAGAAAGAATTGTGCCTTGACTTCCTTTGCCTCCAAGGATGTCAACAGCTTGACTTCCTTTGCCTCCAAGGATGTCAACAGCCGAAAAGAGATCAAAATGAAAATGCATTCCCAGAAGGAAAAATCTAAGGGCATTGACAAACCAAAGAGGCAGCCATTCATTTTTGCCAAGTGGGTTCCTGACAACAAAGAGTATGGCTTAATTATTATTCCCTTTATTGTTTGCGTGAGTTTCACTTTTTAATCTATTCGATTTCACTGGTCTCAGAATCTAGGATTTGCATGTTTGGTTTGGTTTGGTTTCCTGCGCTAGTGGCCACGGGATAGTCAAGAGAAAGAAAGTAGCAGCCCTTGGGGAAATTCTTATATTGAATTTTGTGTTCATTTTTGAAGGCTTTGGATGCTATCTGGAAACTAGGAGGGCATGGCCAATTTGTTGAAATTGAGTAATTAAACCCCAGGAAACCAGGCTGCACATGGTAGGGACTTTGCAAACAGACCCTGGAGATCCGATGGCCGCCATGTGTATCTTTGTTGGGAAATGAGGGAGCAGATTCTAATGAAAAGGATTAAAAAATGTGTCATGGGCTTTCGCCTGCCAAGTATTTGGTTTCCTACTTGCTTTCAAGTAAAAATGTTTAAACGAGCCATTATCTCTTTCAAGAGGTTTTCCCAGCATTTCATGAAATTTCTGTTAAAGCCAGGGAGTGGCTTCCATACTGAGAATTTGGGATATGCTATTCAATAAATACCGAGTTGGTGATTACTTCATGCCAAATGAATTGTAAATAAAAACAAAACAAAACAACCTCATATTAATGAGTAGCACTTGAAAACTGATTTGCAAGTGAAATATCACTTTGTTGACTGGTAAAAAGTGTTACATATTTCACCAATCAGCCTATTGAAGTACTTATTTTCTTAAAATGTGTTTATAATATTTCACACCACAATGTTCATTTTCCAGTTTTGTGATGTCTGGTCCACTTGGAGAATAAACATTTCCCACAAGTAAACCATATGCTTTCAGAGTGTTAGCTCTTCTTAGAGTTAGATTGCCATTTATTTTTTTTAAATTTTTTTTTTTTTTTTTTTTTTAGACTGCCATTTATGAAATGTCAATTATATTATCAGCTGCTCCTACCTTCCCAAGTACCACATTAGTGGCATAAAATAATATACTTCCTAAAGTGAATATATTTCCTAAAGTGAATTTGGGTGATTGCTTTAATCACCCAAAGGAGCAGACTGAAATATAAGAATGAATGAGTATTCAGTGAAGAGAGACCTTTAAAAAAAATGCTGTTGGGAGAAAATTGTTTTAATTTATCTTGCGTCTACAACTAAATTTGTCTTTCTGTGATTTAAACTGAACTACTAAAATTTTTTATTTTGGAGAAAATTATTTTTATAATCCACTTTATTTTAGCCTAAAATATTCATATTAGATCCGTTTTAATGAAGTGGTATCCCAATAGTTTCATGTGTTGGTTTAGACCATTCCTTTGATAAAACTGAAATCATTTCATGAGAGGGTTATTTAACAGGGTTATTAGCCATATCCAAAGACAGTTCCACAGCACAGGAGAAAACAAAAGGCAAAATAAAGGAATGGATAAGGAAAAAAAGCTTCAGGTTGAGAAAACTGTTTGGAATAAAGCTTTCTACAAAATTATTCTAAGACATTGTCTTTCTAATACCATCTAATAGGCCATGTAAAAACAGTTTAGTTTCACACTGCTATCTGTATGTGTGTGTGTATACATCAATATTTGGTTCATACAATACACATGACCAGTAGGTAAGTCACTGCCCAGATCATAATTAATCATGTTTTCCTTCCAGAAAAATGTGGCCCCTTGATAAAGTCCACTCGATACTATTATATGTAAATTTACTTTTCTCAATGATGCATGGACGGCACTTGTAATCAATATTCAGAAAGAGTCTTCAGGTATTCAAGATTTTTTTGCATGTTAAACCTGTCTGTTTTCTACAATAGTCTGACTACAGATGTAATTTCTCTATCTAATCAGGTCTAGCAGCCTCCATAGATTGCCATTTCAACTGCAGCATAAACCACATGTGAACATCTGCTCTATTTATGAAACCCATTGCTTTCACGTTATTAAAAATAAGAATCATCAAGTGACTTTAACAAATACACAAAGTTACTTCACTCATTTTGCTAGAATAGATTTGAAAGTATTCTTTTTTTTTAAAAAAGGCAAGAGAAAAAGGAACCATGAAGGAGTCATTGTAAGCAAGCTTAAGGAAGTCCTAAGTATGGGGTAAATGAGGGATGGAGCAGGCAGGTCCTTGCTACAGAACGTTTTATTGTTGCTTTGCAATCCCCTTCACACATTTCAGACATAGATCTCACAATCGATGTCAGAAACATGGATTAATGAAGGATATTCTGGTTCTGATTAAACATCAGAGAAGCCTAAAAAATGGTCAGCCAAGAGGATAAGGGAGAATAAAAATATGCTGATTCCCTACATTAATTATTCCTTTTATTCTATGAAATGCAGCTTTTACAGATAAACTCCATTGAGTGGATTGTTTTCATTTAAAAATGGAAGGAGAGGAAGAAACGGTAAATGACTACACCTTTGCTGGATGAGGGCGAACCACAGTTATGAGCTCAGGTGTGGTGACAATGACCTTTAATAGACCGAGGTAGGACTCCAATAACTTATTTCTTGCCTTTGCCATTTGTACCTTTGGGGAATTCTAGGTAAGAAAAAAACCTTCTTCAAGTTTCCTTTTTAATAGTAGTGAGATGGCAGGGATCTTGACGTGGGTGGAAGGAAGATGCTCATCGAGTCAAATTCTGGGACCTCAGGAAACCTACCCGAGGTTGTCATACCTGAAATTTCCTTCGATTAAGCTTGGGATTATGAAAATCCATACCTCACTGTGCTAGCTCCTGGGACCCATTTTTGTTAGTGAGGCTCCTGTTGAAAGATCACACATAACAAAAGCTCTAGAACTGGAAGTGGCAGAGCTAAACATCTCCCATTTATGGATATTGGATAAATTCATCTAATGCAAAGACTTTCTTGTTAAAAGCATCTTAATTCAGACTAAGTCATTGATTTCTTCCACCCTTTCATATGTAACTCATCATTCAATTCTATGTTTGGATATGCTTTTATGCTTAATTTATGCCTTACTCATTATATTTACTTCTGGACCATATTACTTGTAATTTTTCTGTTGGTAAGGTTTTAAAATTTACACATAACAAATATCTACATTATAAGGAACATTTTAAGTTTGAGTTTAGTATTTTTATGATTTCCTGGGTTTGAGAATATTATTATAAAGGACTGATATACCAGCCCTACACTGAGTTAACATCTGCACACAGAATATTTAGGATGTATGTAGTTCATAGAACAAATAATTTGTAATATCCTGTTTAGTCTGATTAAAACAAACTTAATCCCAGGATGCCTGGGTGGCTCAGTGGCTGAGCATCTGCCTTTGGCTCAGGGCGTGATCCCAGAGTCCTCGGATCAAGTCCCACATTGGGCTCCCTGCATGGAGCCTGCTTCTCCCTCTGCCTGTGTCTCTCTGCCTCTCTGTCTCTTATGAATAAATAAAATCTTTAAAAAAATAAAATACCATTTTACTTAACAGGATGACTATTTCATTGTTGGCCGGGATTCAATACTGTATGGACCTGGTACAGTTTATCTTAACTTACTGTGTGATTTTGCTACTGCTTTATTATCCTTATAGGAAAGGATCCATTAGTTATATACACATGAGAAAGTCTCATCACTTTTAGGCTTGTGCTTTCTCAACTGGAATGCTCTCTTCATTCTAAAGTCTCTCTCATTCTCTCTCTAGCTCTCCTCTCTCTCTCTCTATATATATATGTGTGTGTGTGTGTGTGTGTGTGTGTGTGTTTTAAAAGATTTTAAGTAATCCTTACACTCAATGTGAGGTTTGAATTTACAACCCTGAGATCAAGAGTCACAAGCTCTATTGACTGAGCCATCCAGGAGCCCCTAAACATGGTGTTCAAATATCCAGAATAGTACCTGAATGATGTTAGGAAATTATTCTCCTAGTCCCCAATAAATCCTAACATATTTTTTAAAAACTTAAAAATTGTGTGAATCATGAGACACTGTGTCAACAGATGAGAAAATCCCTTTAAAAGCCACAAAGCCTGTTGATAGATGATTTACACAGAAAGACCTAAAAGTCATACAAAAATAATTCAACTTGGCTCGGAATTAAACTAATGTGAATTAAAACAATGCTGATTCAATTCTCTGCCACTCATGTTGTGAAAGACAAAAGTAAAGACAATGTTCAATATAGTCAGGGACTGAATAACATATGAACATATGCGTCCTCATCCACTGGTGATTGAATGAAGAACTAAAAAAGAAGTAAGAGGACTTCACACAACAAAGGTTAAACACAGTTCTTGTTCTTGGAAATTACTGACAGTGTTGATAATGATACCAATGACTAATATTAATATTACTGGTTAATAATAATTCTCGTTTGAGAAATCAGTTCTAATAGTTAATCAATGATGCTAATGGGAGTAACTGAATGAACCTCATAGTTTATTTCTATAGCATACATGGCAGACCATTTACATGCCCACCAGAAGGGGAGAATGAAATGGACGGGGATGGGGGGGTGGGGGGGGGCAGCAGTTGTTTTCAAGCCTGATTTGCATATAGAACCACCATCACAAATACAGATGCTCAGGCCCGATGTTGCTGCCGTCAGGTTCCTCTGAATCAGTGGAAGTGTGTCTATATGTTTACAAAGTTCCTGAGGTGATGGTATTGATAAGCACCAGTACTTTGTATGCTGAACGTTTTATGACCAAAGTTTTTAATGTCAAGCAAAAATGATTATAGTATAATGTTAAGTGAAAAAAAGAAGCAAATTTGTATATTCACTATGATTTCAAGAATAAAAATATATATAGAGAGGGAGACACATTAATTTAAAAATATTGGAAAAACATACAACACAGAGCTATCTCTGGACATAGAGATTATGATTAGTTTGGACTGTATTTTGCTTTTTATGCCTTCCCACCTATCCAAAATTTTCTACAATAAGTGATACTTTAATAATCAGTAAAAACAAAAAAAACTTCAATTATTTTTATAATTTTAATTATTTTATAATGCCTAAAAGAATTGTTTTATTTAAACCAACATATATTGTATTTTGGATAAAAAAAAAACAAAAAAACAAAAAAAAACAACCCAACCAGACAAACAGAAATGAGGAAGAGGTAGAATTTAGGAATTACTCTTAAGGATGCCAGGAAAGCATTCCTTGCTCCCAGTGATGTGTGATGATGTACTTGCTTTTACAAAGGTTCTGCCTTATTTGAAGGGAACAGGTCAGGCAGAGGAGTCTGAGTAATGCATCAACTAGTGGGCCTGCCCTGTCAGACAGGGTCTGCAGGTGGTTAATAGAACTCTCAGTGGCCTGGAGAGAAGATTTGCTGCTTCACACATATTTACATAGACAAGGTGAGCTTTTCCCCTTAGGCTGAATTAAATGAATGTGATGATGAGTAGACTTGAGTCCTGCTAAGTGGACCATTAAAAAGAAAAAATATGTATATACTTCTGTTTTTTAGGAAAAGAGTTTTCATGGCTGGCAACTACATTTCTCCCCAAACAGTAGAGGAAAAAAAGTCCTCATTTTTTGCAGGATTAAAAAAAAAAACGCAATTAAAAAAAATCTTTCATCATACCACATATTGACTATATCCCTTTTTTTGAAATTAAACTAAAATTCCAGATTGGAAACTCATTTGATTTAAACTTTGTTACAGCACATAAGTACATACAGAAACATTTCTAGAACCATTCTACTAAGAAAATAGTAATTTCATGAAAAATGGATAATAACCAACTCTGCACAGACTACTGGTTCTCTTATTTACATACTGGCATTGCCACCATTGTCACAAGGGTTCATACACGAAAGCCTACCCTAACGGATCAAAAGGAGATAGAAGGGGGGAGTATGGACCATATAGGGTTTTACTTTTGCATTTAATCAATGATGTACCCCCAAATAAAGGTATTTGGAGGAAATTAGCCATGACACTGAGAATTTACAACAACCTCAGAATTTTGTAGAAAGTCCATTAATAACTAAGAATTAGTTAGAAAGAAAATAAATAAATATCTGAAAATATTTATCAAGAAAATAACTAAAAATCAATAGGCTGTCAAATGATAAGGAGGTGAAAATCTTATCTTAAGGAAAAGCATTTGCATCCACAGTTCTACCTTTTTTTTTTGTATCTTTATTGGAGTTCAATTTGCCAATATATAGCATAACACCCAATGTTCATCCCGTCAAGTTCTACCCTTGATCAGCTGTTTAAGGCCTAGAAGAGTAACTGGTTCTCAGAATTATAAATGCCACACTGTCTTTGATTTAACTTGTGCTCTGAGTTTTCTTCCCAAATTATCCCTTCCAGTAAACAAGCACAAGGCTTTTTGCTTCATTGGACCTGTGCATTTCCTTCCAAAGGCAGGATTTGGGCTAAATTGCTCTGTATATGCAAATGTTTTTAGAAAAGATACTAAGTTTTAATTCCAGTTTGCTTACCGAATGACAGGTAAGACTTGCACAGAAATGACATTACCAATTGATAATTTGATCTTGAAATTAGGAGGGAAAATTCTTTTTTCCGGTGGAAAGACAATTCAGACCCAACATGTATAATGAGCATTTGAAAGCCACCTTGATAAGGAAGGGCTTATTGTCTGTTTTGGATTTTGGATGACATATATGCAATTAACTTAGTGTATAAAGTCCTTTGTATTTCATACACCAAGTGAGTCAAAGACAGCTACATAAATTGTGTAGAAACAGAGTTAGAATCCAGAAATTATCTCTAAAGTGTGTGTTCTTTTAAGATTTTATTTATTTGAGAGGGGGAGGAGAGGGAGAGGGAGAGAGAATATGGAGGAGGGGCAGAAGGAAGGGGAGAAGCAGACTCCCCACTGAGCAGGGAGCCTGACTTGGGACTTGATCCCAGGACCCTGAGATCACGACCTGAGCCAAAGGCAGATGCTTAACCAACTGAGCCACCCAGGTGTCCCTAAAGTGTGTGTTCTTTGAAATTTGTATGACTAATTGTTATTGGAGGCCTAGGTCTGAGGAATGTGATTCTTTGAAGAAATACTCTGATTTTTGTGAGGATGTCTGCCAGTGATTTAGAATACTAGGTAGAGGTTGTGATAAATGAAAAATTTAATTGTTTTTAGTGTTAAACTTTTTTAAAAAAAGTAATCCTTACAATTACTTCATGAAGTTTAGTTTCATGATTCTGTCAATTTTAGGTCACAGAGCAGAATTTTCTATCCTCTTTTGCACTAGGCAACTCTTTTAGAAGCCCTTAAAAACTATGGATAGATGGGGATAATGATTTCAGGGGATCCACAAAACTTAGAAAGACAATCATGAATACAGATAAAAAAAAATCTCTTCCAGATTCTAGGAACACTTATTTTAAAATTAATTAATGACCATTTTCACTTATGTCTATTAATGGAAGGGAAATACAAATATTTCTATAGCCAATAGTTGCTCCAGAATTTTCATAGAGAGGCAGTTTTAAGACTATGATTTGGTGGGAATAAACTTCCAAGGTACTAGCCTCAATCTGTGATCACTCTGCAAGCACATCACGTGCATGGCATTGTTTTTGCTTTTTAAAAAAATCTTTAAAGTAGGCTCCACATCCAGCTTGGAGCCCAATGCAAGGCTTGAAGTCTCAACCCTTAGATCAGGACCTGAACTGGATCAAGAGTCAGATGCTCAACCAGCTGAGCCCCCAGAGGCCCCCAGGACTTTTTTTAAAAGACTGTATGTTACATTAATAAAAATTAAAAACAAAAACTGTTGAAAGATACTTTTGGTTACCCTTACATAATATTGAGAAAATATGCATTATTCATATTAAATCATGTAAATTTTATTTTACCACCACTTGTGGTGGCCTTGGGGTGCTGTTTGAGATGATATGAGGTACAGTCCTCACCCCAAGCCACCCCATTTTTATTATCATTTTCTGTGATGGAATCATATAAAAGAGGGCTTTGTTTCAAGATGGGACCATAGCTACCTATAGATTTGAAGTGATTCAGGTCACCTCTGCACATCACTCTTGTTGTGATTGTTACTATGCTCAAGTAAAATTTCCGAAATACAAGAGCTGGTGGTTGCCACCATTCACTGTGTGTATGTGTGCTGCTCAGCAGTACTTGGTTTCTCATGCAGATGCCCTTCATGCAGACTTGTTGGGTGACCTCTATTGTGTCCCTGACTTTGGATTCCTCTATCTTAGACCACTCTCCTTATTTCCTTTATTTAATTTCCAAAAGTCTAACCAATAGTGTTTCCTTTTTCCTTCCTTTGCTGATTGTTAAAAATGTCCATCAGTTGCCTTAAAGAACTAGAATCTTGGCATCAAAATGGGGATCAGAGGTTGTCTCAATCCTCCTCATCTGATGGTTGTGGTCATTCAGGTCGAAGGAAGGTTAGGTGGGCTTGCTCTCCAAGTCCCAGCTGAGATGCAGGTCTCTGCCTCCTGCCAGTGCTCTTTCCCACAGGACTGGGATAATTTTGCTTTCTGTGGGTACCCTTTCCTGGATAGCTACACTATGTATTCATCCCTTCTACGGCTCTCCAAGGGGGATTTTCTTTTCCTCTTTGTCAGGCTTCCTGGGGGTGATCCCTGATTAAGCTTTGCCTGATATATCCCCTGTCTCCTCTGGCTAAAATACTTCTTGAGCTGAGGCAAGACTTCAGAGGCATGTGGTCTTATCACTTGAAATGGATCCCCCCCTAAATATTCAAGAAGGAAGAACAGTAGATAACTTTCCTTAAAAAGCCATACCAATAAACTTTACATTGACTTGATTTGATTGGATACTGATACTGTTCGTTCCCAAGGTTGGAATTAGATAGGTCTATTTTGACACATACTAGGTCTCTAGTTCTGATCTTTTAGGACAGGAAATGTTGAATCCCAAGAATGTTATCAGAAAGAAGCTTCAGTATAATGGATCAGAAAATGTTTCACAGAAAAAGTAGAAATCTAAATACAAAAATAAAGCCCAACCACAGAAACTCAATCTTGTCTTCGAATTTTCATTTCCACTCCTTTCCTATAGCCAGGTAGCCATTGAGAACTTTTTTTTTTTTCTGAAAATGGCTCTCTCAAATTTATATGTGCATTTCCATTATATAGGTAACACCTGAGTCAAAGCCTTTATCACCTGAGACAAGATCCACTGACTCACAATCTGTTCACAGCTACCCAGAGTATGGCCACACTTCTCTGCCTGTTTACATCACTTTGTCAAACACCTTTGGGACTCCTGACTGAGTCCAAGATATGACTCTATTCTAGTTTTCCTGACAGTTCAACTAATGTATATTAATGTATACTTAAAATTTAATTATATTTGATTGAGGCGTTGCCCCAAGTTTTTCACATTCTCATGGAGTCCTCATGGAGTCCTAATTGAATCCACATGGCTGGTCAATGGCAAAGGCAGGATTAGAACCTGCATCCTTCTAACTCAGAAGCCCAGTCTCTTAACCACCCCAATTCCCAAAGAGATCTTTTCTGCCTCCCCCAGGCTAGATTCCTTAGAGTCCCAAAATCTATTCACAATAGATTCCAATCTCATGACAGAACCTTCATCAGAAATTTTTTTTTTCCCACCTTAGCTTTTCTACAGGCTTTACTATTTTCCAATAATCACTCATGGACTTACTCATTCAACTAATGTTATCAACTGGTACATCTGAAACTTTTTTATGAGGTCTCTCCCAGGTACTCTAGACTCGACCTATCTCCTTCTTCTATAAATTACCTATTGTCTGGAATGCTCACATTTACTTGGAGTCTTCCCTCGTGGAGCACAGCAACTATGTTTGAGGGTATTTTACACTATTCTCAGCCAAAAGGCAGGGCAAAAACTATGAGAACCGGGGGGGGGGAGTGGGGGTGAGCTACGTGGAGGATTGATAATCTTCGTGATTAACATAAGGTGCTCCTTTTCAAGCAGCCCATCAAGATGAAAGAATAGGGTGCTGAACCATCAAAGGGAGTCCTCAGCCATGCCACCTGATGGATTTGGGGAAGACCTACTGGTGAGGAGGGTTTTAAAGCAAAGTGAAATAAAATGAAACAAAGCAAACGGCACCCAAACGATCTATTAAATACTGACAAGAGGGACATGAAGAATAAATGATGCTAGCTCTTCTTTTTGAATAATGGCAAAACATTTTGTCCATTGTAATAAACAAAAATATCTAAGATACTATTCAGTGAGGTTATAGATGGTTAAAATAAAAGGATTACCAGCTCAGTTTTCGGCAGCTGGGCAAGGAAAAAATACTAATTGATAAATCAGATACAAGCTTGTTGTGACCATTAGGGTGAAATCAGATGCAATCGAAACTCTAAAAATCCCACATAATGGCTTTTAATCATTTTTGTTCTAACCTATTTAATGTAGCAAATAAATGTCACTTTTATAAAATTCTTCTGTTACTAATTTACTAACTGAGAACACTATAGTTTGGTACAGTAGAGAAATAATTACATTTGTCATCCGCATATTAAATGCTAACTCTGTCTGGTTTAAACCTTATTAAATTTATTTTACTGTGGCTGTGTATTTAATATATACTTAATTCACTAAATATGTCTAGAGAATCTTTATCTATAAATACGTTGAATTTCCCACCAAGTTCTTAACAGAAAAAATAAAGGATCAATTTTTGTTTTACCTGACACCAGGGTGTCAGGTTCCTTTGCAGTAGACCAATATTTGTATAGAACTTAAAGTGTCTTTTATTGCTTGTTGCCTACCCAACCTTTTGGGTTGGATTTTGGTCAGGTGCGAGAATAGCATAAATAGAAAAGAAACTGAGTGATAAAAACCAGGTCTTCTAGAAGAGGGATTCTAAGCTAATGAGAACTCAAAGAGAAAGCTGTGTGAACCTCCTAACTAGGAACACAGTGGCTCATCTGTTCTCTGAAAATAACCAAAACTTAAGAATTCTAAGTCAGTGTGTCTTTAAAGCTTTAAGTTAATGCTGTACAAAGTGAAACAAAGCTTCTTATCTGTGAGGGCAGCAGGCTCACAACGATATTTCAAAACAGAAATAAAGTCTCTCATTTGTTTCTATTAAACATTTAAATGGGAAGAAAAACCCAAAAGTTTAAATTCTTAAAATAGTTTCACCAACATTTGCTTAGAGTGGTGTTAATACTAGAGCATGGCACGCCGCCTTTCAGTTACTTGCTCCTTGACAGAAGTACTTGGGTACTTCTTAAGCTACCAGCCTGGGCACTTCCATTCACTACTTTTAATATACCTAATAAATTGAATGCAATTAATAGGAGATCATATTTTTCACTTTACAGAGCAACATGAACACAGCAAAAAAACAAAAACGGTGTTTCATCTCAAGTTCAAATTACCTAACAAAACCAAGTCACTGCAGAATGACCACTAATTCCTTCCCTGAATGAGACTGCCATGAATAGTTCATAAATTCAATCAAACAACAAATCAGAACTAATGTCATTGTGGACACCACATTCTAGTACATAAATGGTCCACTGAACAGTACTGTGATGCTTCTCCTTCTCTGTGTGGCTGCTCAGGCAATCCAGCCATCTGGCACCTTAAAATTCAGGAATGAATAATGTGCCTCCCGCATATCCTGTGTTTTTAACCAAGGGAGTCAGGGATGGGGAACCTAAAAATTAGGTTCTATCTGACTTCTGATGACAAAATGCATGATCTGCTAAGAGTCTACTGCTTAGGTGTCTACTGCGTGACCACGGCAAATATTACATACAAAAGGAGTGTACGTTGCTGTTAAAATCAAGTTTCTATTTCCTGTGCGTCCACTCATGGGCCTTCCTAATGGCAGGACTGCTGTGGGTCCGGCTCCTACCACAACAGTCTCCAACAAAAACGTATCCATCTGAAGTTATTTTCTTTTGTGAAAAAACCCTGACAATACAACTGGAAAGTGATTCTAAAACGTAACTTGTAACAAAATGACCAGAACTGTGTTTCTGAAAGACACTGGCAACAAATGGCCTGAAGTCTCATTTTTTTTTTTTTCTGAATTCTCATTCTTTTTGCACATTTCCTCTCCTTCCTAAGATTCTCTTCTTGAGGATCAAGCTTCGCTAAAACGGACGGAGTCCCACAAGACCCCGGTCTCCCTGGAGGGCAAGGATGACAGAAGGGTTGCTGCAGGGGGTCTGGAAGCTGTCGCTTCGTGACCCCACCCCACCCCACTTTCTTCTAATATCTCAAGTTCTGGATGCTTTTAGGTTCTCTCACTTGTTTCTTGCCTGGGATTTCTCTCCCCTGGAAGGAGCGATGTGACACAGGCGAATACTGAGGACTTCCAGAGCCAACACAGAAGGTGAGAGGTGGCAATGGAAACCCCTTGGAAGTGATGCCCTGAGAAGGCGCTTGACACGTGGAGAAACCCTGCTCAGGACAGTATTAGCTCCGCTTCCTCATTTTTCTGTCTGGGTTTCATATGGCACCTTAAACATCTCATCAAGTCTGTACTGCTGTGCACCCAAAGTCTAGCCTGCACATACTCCAAATTATCATTTACATTCTATCAGCTGCTGCTTTTAATTAAAACAATTTTTAATAAAAAATTGCTTAAGAATATATATTTTCTATGGAAACACTCTAGATTTAATTTTAATGTATTTGTAAGCCCCATTACCCATTATGGTTTGATTATCAGTCACCATCCATAGTCTATGTAGGGAGAAATTAACAGCTGATGGCAATTTCTTAAGGCTGGTGGCAGGAGATTGATCCTTAATGGAAGGCTGACACTGATATTTAATGATGATGGAAAACATAATGCATTAGCATATAACTGATAAACGACTTTTGGGAACGGTTTTATTTTTCTTGGGGCCTGTAACATTTGTAAGGGGGATGTCCACGTAACTATCACTCACAGGTGGCAAGCTGGTTTCCTAAGGCGTGGGTTAAAAAAATATAAATGTACAAAGAAAAAGGGATTGAAAAATAGGTGGGGGAGGGTTTCCTTCAATGGATGGAACCCATTCTTTTGAAAGAAACTCCCCTCTTAACCTTGGTCCTGGAGCTGGTTAGTTCTCCTCTGTCCTCCTCCTAGGGGAGAAATACCCAAAGTTAACAATAATAGAACATTGGTCTTGTATTAAAGTCAAGTTCAGTTCTGGCCAACCCTTTCCTCAGGTCTCACAAGACACTATCAACTGTCTGATATACTGGGGCGTTCATGGAAATGAGCTTAAAATTTATGGTAAGGATTAAGCCAAAGGGGAGTAACATTTGCTGTGTAAGGGGGACAAAACTCTCTCCTCTTATCTATTTTGTCAGAGCTGCAGTGAACTGAAGACAGACGTAGAGCTGAGGGGGTTCATGCAAGCGCATGGCGTGGGTCATTTTCATCAGCTATAGTGAATCATGGAAAGTGTAGCATGGGCATCTGTGGTGTCTCCACTCACTTTCCTGTTGGCTACATGCCAACACCATGTTTTGGGGCAGTACAAAATTTGGTATTAACAAGAATTATTACGAAAATGAAAAAAAAAAGCCCTTAAGGGGGTCATAAAAGGGGGGAGGGTTAGGAAAGTTGGGGAAATGAGATATCAGAAACTATGTTTTTCAAAACAGGGAATCATAGGTAGGCCAAAGATGGTATTTTCTTTCTTAGTATACCTCTAAGTAGAGCTTGTGGTATCTCTGGAGAGAAACAAGGCAGCATGTGAAAGGAGCGTGGGGTTGGGAATGGGGCAATGATGGCGCTCCTATTCCACCTGAGCCTCAGCGCACCATGTGTCCAGGTGAAGACAGTAACACCACCAAGGATTTGTTGGGGGAAACATATTCATACACATGCGCTTGGTATGTAGGAGTTGTTAAATTTATTTCCTTTTCCTTTACATGGTGTCCTGCTATGATCTTTCTTATTAGACTTTGTCTTTTTTGAGACTACCATCTAGTTAATTGAGCTTAGAGTCTGTCCCTCATCACCCTTTGGCATAATTTCAGTGACCTGGCTCCCATAAAAAAGATCAAATACCAGAACAATTGATTGAATTCCATGAGACATGAAGGAAAGTGGAGACCGAGAATGAGCCTGAACCCATACAAGATCATGTGCTATTGTTATTTAACTTTGGGTACTTATTAAAATTCTTATCAAGGAAAATGAGATCAGGTGAGAAGATGGATGTACTTTGGAAACTTGGGTTGTCACAATATATTCCAGAGATGTCAACATGAAGGATGGGGTAATCGTTACTCTAATGGTCGTTATGAAAATGTGCAAGGAAAGAACACTGTATGGAGGGTTGTATGTTGTACGTCTGTCACTACCACCCTAGGAGCTCGGATCACCTCAAAATTACATGATGTACACATGGCGTAGTAAAGCTTCCAACTACACGTATATGTGTTTGTCCTCACGTTCTTCCTTAGGAACTGTACTTCATTCATTATCTTTAAAGAATATTCACCAAATGGCTATTTTGACAAACCAGCCCCTTATCCACTAAACTCTATAAATCCTGAAGAATATCTACAGAATAGAGAATTTCCTTTTTTTCCTGTCATGATGCAGTTGGAAATTGTGAGGATGTATTATAAATGAAAAAAGATTTTTTTTTATAAAACACTTAATTCATTCATCCATGGAAGTCACTTAAATGACAGAGTTTTGAAGGACATATCTTTATATTCTGAAATGATGTGAAAGTCTACGAATAAGAAAGAACAACGGTGGGGACAGTCCTGGATTGGATAGGATTCTAGTGGCTGTGCCGTCTTCATATTTCAGAGCATAAACTGATTGCTATATGTGATGAAGGCCAAAAAGAAAAATAAATTAAGTAGCGACTGAAGTTGCTGGTGTTATTGGGATGCCCTTAAAAATCACCCTCTCAAGTATTTTATATTGAGACAACCATGGGATACCATATTACATGGAGCAGTTTTCTTCCTATCTAGACAGGGAAGCATACATTTTGTTCTTAAAATAATCAAAGCAAGCCCTTCTACCTGCAGGTGCCTCACTCTTGCTATTTTATTCCCCCTTTTACAACCCAGCGAATTTTTGTCAGATTTGTACCTTCCCAGAAGTTTGACGTCAGTATGTAATTTTAAATATCTGGATATAGAGGCATACAAGACGTGTCTATCTCTAGCTCTGTGGTTCTTAGAGAGAATGCTTTCCTTAAATATCTTCTATTTCACAATGTGGACAGAATGTGATAAAAGCAGCTATCTATTGAAGAAGTGACTTATTTAATTTCAGAACCGGATCAGCTTGTCTTGAGGTTCTGGGAATGAATTTCTTCTTCCTGGTCTTAATAAGTGTTTGCAACTTCAAAGAGATGTAAGAGAATTCTTTGGTTGTTTTGCTAAAGATAGTCCACAACAAGACACTGATTCTTAGACTCTCAAGTGGAGAGGGGACTCAGATGTCACTGTCTAGCATACTCCCTAAGAGATTCAAGAAACTCTTGTTTCTACTTGAGCAACTCTGATGCTGGGGATCTTAGCCAATTTCCTTCCATTTTGGACCAGTTTTAATTGTTGTAAAATCTTTATGTTGACCCGAAGTCTATCCCTGTGTAATTTCTTCAACTTAGCCAGAGTTTATTAGTTTTTTAATATATAAACAGTTTCTTGAGCTCTATAGGAGCATTCTCAATATGCTTTAAAATTATGGATGTTGTTGAAACTGCACCATGGAAGAATCACAAAATCTATTTAGTAAGTTTTGAAAGTAAACTGTATTTATGTTAAAAAGTTCTCTTTTGTTCTTTCCCTGTAAGAGCACTGCAAGAGTCAGAAGCTCTCAGTTCCAATAGTAGCTGTGGCACTGTGGGCAAGTCACATAACGTCTCCGATTTGTAGGCCTCTTTTTTTTTTTTTTCTAGAATGACATCATAGGAGAGTGAAAAGGAGCAAGTAAAAATAGACATGTTGGAGTGGCTTGAAAGCTCTCATGTGGCACTGTTGCTACTACTGTGTCACAAGAAATATACTGCTCAGTAATTTTAGAGTTCCATCATTAAACCAAACTTAAACATCATCTCATAAAAGTGAAACAAATTAAAAAGAACATTAGATGACATATCAACTCATTCTTTGCTTTATATGCTTTGCTATATCACTTAAGAGAAAGCAAATTTTTGTTGCTTTTCATTAGCCTTTGCTCTTTGCTTTTTACTCTGGGAGATAATCTGAGGTCAGCTCTTCTTGGATCCCGTGTGTTTTATTTACCTCCTCCTAGCCTCAAATATAAGACAAGGTTAGGATACTGACTTAGGGCTCTGGATATTTGGCTTCATTTTAACTTTTCTATTTCTCATGCCTTTTTTTTTTTAAATTTAGTTGCATGCTAAGGCCACTTATAACAGCTGTATTCACTGATCAATGCTTTTATGATTTTTCGTGTGTGTGATTTTAGTTGCAAATACCTGAAAACATGGAAGAAGAGCGGCTGGGTATCTGATGAGAGCTTCTCTTAGCTACTAAGGGGATCCTGGCCTGTTGCCATTTAAAAAGGATGTTCAGAAACTGCAATCTGTCAGCATCAAGTAGGAAGCAACCAGAATTCTATAAGAGTAAGAGGCTTTGTGGGTGGGTCTTGACAGTGTTTATACTATGTTCTATGCAGTGGAGAGGGGTCCATACACCCCTTTTTTCTGAAAGTAGAGAACTATTTCTGTCACATTGTTTGACTCCATTTTAATTCTTATTTTGGTTAACTCCCAAAGATTGAACGCTTCGAGAAAATAGACTGAGTTAATTTATGTAAAGAATTATCTGTGTGTCAGTTTCCTTACTAAGTCCTCCTCCCCTTCCAAAATGTAAGCTAAGTAAAGTCTACTTTATTTCAACATGATGTGATAGGACCTTGCATGGTTAGGTGTTTTTAAAATGATAGATTTCTCCCACATCTTGGAATTATAAACTTTGAAAAGCAGAATTGACGCTAGGATCGTTTTTATGTCTCTAATTTTCCTTCACTGTTGAGTCATGTGAGTCATGTGATACTCAGAGAGTGTACTATGAGAGTGGTCTCATAAAGTTTTGGAAGTGTTTATCATTTGTGGATGAGCCCAAACAACAGTTTTTAGGTTTCAGAGAGTACATAACCTGTCCATTTAAGGTAAACAACTTTCATCCTGAAATGGACTTTTCTGATATTAAGGAGGATAACAATATGTACAACGTATTTCTAACTTCTATTAGTATGATTATTAGTTACAAAATATCCTTATAATTAATACGATGCAATTTCCAAGGCTTGGGGCCAGGGCCAGGTGGTTTGCAGAGTAACATGGTGATTTTCTATTCAGGTGTTGCCAGGATGTGTATGATATGGTGTTGTGGCAAAGTTATCTCAAATGTATGTTATTTCATTCTGAAAACAAGAGTTATAGAGGACTGAATTTGGGGGTGAGTAGTAATGAACATTAAAGTAAATGAACTGTACTTCCCTATTCCTAGTTAAATTAAAACAATATAATTCTAAGCCAGGGTCTTTACTATTTCTCAGCTCATTCCAAATAACTGCCAAGCTATTTTATCTTCCCTTTCTTAAGTATGAATCATAAACCAGCTCCTATCTTGGCTGATATTATCTTTACAGACAAAAGGAAGATAATAATGCCTCAAGTTGTGGATGGGTGGTTTCCCATATGCTAGGCTGAAACATTTTCATTTTATGGATAACCATAATTTACTTATGATGCACTAAGTAGATGTTTATCATTAGTATAAAACTGCAATAAAATAGTATCGTATAGAATTCTACATTTAGGAGAATATTACATATCCACAATAAACTGAGCTTTATTTTTAGTTTATTATAGGTATTTTGGAGTTCCATGGGTAAATCTGATTACTCTGCTCCCTTCAAAGTCCTGTGTGCACATGTGTGCACATGCACATCTGAAATATTCTTTATGTGTTTAATTATTCCAAGTGTAAAGAGCCTCCTCTTCTATCTCTTGTGCACTCCCTCCCCCAATCTCAGGTAGAGGGACTTGGACAGTAGGGGTAGGAATCTGTTACAGCATGCCAGATTGCTCTTCTTCTTGTTCCTATCGAACTGTGGAGAGTAGTAGGAGTTGTGATCTCTCTGAGAACTTTAATGAGCCCATCCTCTACAGCAGCCTGGGCTGATCTTCCTTATATCCTTCCCTTTAGGAAGGTAAGTCTGGAGAACAGAGTCCTACCTACACAAGCAATGCACAAAAAGTAAAAACAATAACAGCAACAAAAAAAACCCTATCACTTGACCTTGCTGCTGTTCTAAGGATAATTAACAGCGGTTCCTAGTTTGTAAGTGTCAAGGGTATTTGCTATCTACTAAACTCATGTCCTATAGCCTGAGGTCTTCTAGGGAAGAACATTAATCAGACACAGTCTCTTTTATTACCTGGGTGTAGGCAGCCACAGAATAGCCTTGTAGCTCTGGGCAGAAGCTGCATTATGCTCAGTAGAGACAAGTTTCATATATGCAATTTCTCTTGTGTAGGGTGTTTGTCTTATGGCTAGGACTTTAACTGTAGGCAGCAAACCCAGATCTGGTGTTTATAGCTTGAGCTCTGGAGAACCCACACGTGGGCTTGCACCCAGCTCCACAGAACAGGGGTTCCAAACACAGAGGGTCCTCATGCACTTGCTTTGCCATTCATTTGTGTCCCCTTTTTATCCTGAATGCTAGCTACAATGGTTTCTAGAAACCATTCCATAGAATGAGATGATCTATAAAGATGAGTGACATAAGGTGGAACTGTCCTGGCTACTAGACATACACCAAGAGGAAAACACTTACAGACATTACTAACATAAGGATAAGTTCATCCACAGCACATTTATTAATATTAGATTGTGAATTGTGGTCTCAGACACGACGCTATGTCTCCTACATGTAGGTCAAGGCTGCCTGACTTGGTTGGCTTAGAGGTTCAGCACTCACATGAATTGTGTGTTCCCACTGAATCAATCTGAATTGTACAGGATATAGGTAGTCTCTCTGGAGATTCTCTTTCTTTATAGGATTTGCCTATAAGGCAATTATGTGGGACTAAAGAACAACAGTTTGGAATTCTGGCTTTTCCTAGAACTGTCAGAACTGACATCCAATCTCAGGTCTCTTCACAGTTCAGGATGTGAAGGTTTGAACTGGTGACCTCATATATAGCGTTTCTATCTCCTTACTTTAATCCTTTTTGAAGTGCTAGGAACTGAAATGGCCACAAATTACCCCTTTTTGGAGGCAAGTCACTAAAATACGGTTTTCTGAGTGTCACAGTGAATAGGAACACACAGCTAAAACCTGAGTTTAGAAAATTCCCAATGTGGCGTTACCTATGGCAGTCACAAAACCAAACCTGAAGAGAAAAATGTGACAACCAACCGGCAAATTCTCAGGTGGAAACCCAGTGCCATCTGTTGAATGAACTGGTAAATATATGAAGGCAAATCATATTAGCATTTTTTTTAATAGTGGGAAGAATGGCAAACATGTATAATGACTGGTAAATCTTAAAGAAATGCAGAAAAAATGCCATATTTGTTTTTCTTCTTCATGGGGAGTTGTGATTTCTTTCTTTCTTTCTTTCTTTCTTTCTTTTCTTTCTTCTTTCTTTCTTTCCTTTCTTTCTTTCTTTCTTCTTTCTGCTTCCTTTCTTCTTTCTTCTTTCTTTTCTTTCTTTCTTTCTTTCTTTCTTCTTTCTTTCTTTCTTTCTTTCTTTCTTTCTTTCTTTCTTCAAGATTTTATTTATTTATTCGAGAAACAGAGAGAGAGGCAGAGACAAAGGCAGAGGGGAGAAGCAGGCTCCATGCCGGAAGCCTGATGTGGGACTCGATTCCAGCTCTCCAGGATCACGCCCTGGCTGAAGGCGGCGCTAAAACCGCTAAGCCACCCGGGCTGCCCAGGGAGTTGTGATTTCAATCCTCTTTCAAGTGTATGGAGGACCTAAATGAAAAAATGTAGAATTTTAAATGATAGTGGAAAGTTTTATGTTTGCTACTGGACTCAACATCTAGAAAGGAAAGAATAAGGTATATAGATTCTAAAGGGGATTTTTTCCCTTTGGCATGCACGTAGTATTGATAGCTTTACCATACACATCTCAGTTTGTGAATAAAAAATACTTGGTCCCAGCAATAAACATCAGCATCTCTGGCAGGAAACTGGGCTAAGTGATTAAGCATATCACAATGTAGAGGGGGATTGTGTGCATATGTGTGTGTATGATTGATTTGTGTGTGCATGTGTTCTGATCCCTAGTCCAACAGACTGTATTCCAAGTTGTAATGAGATCACAAAAACTAAGTTACCTGCAGCATATCTTAATATACCAAGAAAAATGAAAGATATTCATATGCTAAAACATCTCCTTCCATAATAGTTAAAAAAAAAGACACTAATCTATTGCAACTCATTTCCAGAAAACAAGTGAAAAATGTATTCACTTCAGGCCAAATGCTGCTCAGGAATATTAGCACTCAGGTTTAACTTTCTGTACTTTAAGTTTTTTTAATGTCCACATCAAGTGCTAACATCTGACATCTTACTAACACCAAAAACAGGTGTCAACTTCATTCTTATGCACCCACATCCAGCAAACCCCGTTTCTAAATCTTGTAATTATACTTGAACTGATGAGTAAACATAAATCACCAATTTTACATGAGAAAATGGTTCCTTAAGGATAATATATATTTAAACATGGATTTGAATACCAAGTTTAATAGATCTGCCCTAAAGAATCTTCCAAAGTAGAAGAAACTTAATTTGTCCTACAGAGGACTCCGCCCACCCTGATACAGATTTACACCTGAGCCACTGATTGTGCTCAATACTGAAAGAAAAAGTCCAAAGAAGATGTATCATTCTAACTCTCATTCTTCTTACTTCCTCCCCTATCACACTATTGCCCTGGGCTCTGAGTGGGCTGTTTTAAGCAGAGCATGACCTGCCTGGTTCCAGAAGTTTTCCTCCTGTTGCACGAATTCCTACAGCTGGATGTCAGCAAGTCCAACAGGACCTCATTTTTTTCTTGATCTCAATTCCTGATCAAGGTGTTTTGGAACTGCTTTCATTTGAGACATCATTTTTGAGGGGTGTCGGAGCATTTGTCTTATTTTAGACAATTTTGCCAACATTCTTTAGAAGGCAAAATTTGAATAAAAATTTATCATTGTCGAATAATAGAGGATAGGGGACTAGTGGTTGTGTGTGTGTGTGTGTGTGTTTAACTTGGCTTTAATCACTAGGGTCAAGTATACAAATTCTTACAGAGGCCAGAGGAAGTCTTTAGATATGATCTGCTGCTATGTTCCCTGGAGGTACTTATAGATACTATATACCACGGATATCTTTAAAAGGGGTATTCTCATCTAACAGTTATTTAGTACCCAGTAAATCTGTATTAACTAGTTATGATTCCCTCTAAGCATTTGTCAGTTTTATTTGTTGCATAGTAGAGAGTATAGCAACTAGTGTAACATGGATACTAGAGTAAAGAGTATTTTGGTAGCAAAGTATATGCTTTCTCTACAATAAATACTCTAGCACATCTCTAGAGTATAGTAAAGTATAGTAAAGCTGTATAGTAAAGTTGATAGTACTGACAGTAAAGTCAAAATAAAGATATTGCCTCTTTCATCTAAGCTCTGCATTCCACTGCAGGGCTGTCTATAGCATATGTTTTAAAATCACCTTTAAAAATTTCTCAGCCAGAGGATGGATTTCACAATTGCTTTGGGTTGCCACAGAGATTGGAGAAGGAATGAGAAGGAAGGCCAGGATGTGGATAGTAGTATTAATGGCACTGTGCACGTTAAAAGAAGATTTGAGGGAAATATCAAAGTTTGGGGATAGTTCAGAGATAATACAAAGAAGCGCTTTTACCCTTTCATCCCTCCACGAGAACTAAAAGTTTTCTTTAGAAGATGACTTTGGAAACTAAATAACTGCCAGTAAGATTTAAGTTCTTCTGCTGATCAATATGTACAGTTCGTAGGCACATTTGCCTGTGATTGCTTTTCTTCATTATAATCAGATCTATAGATGCTACATTCAATAGCATCAACATTCTTAGCATCCTTCTATGACCTAAAACTTGACGAATCTATGTCAAAATCCAATAAACCCCATAACTCTGAGCATAGTGCCTGCCCTCCTGTAACTGAAAGCATTCTGTAAAGCTGGCAACCCCGAGTCTGAAATAGTCTCTCCAAACAATAAGGGGCTCCCCGTATTCTTCTCTACTATAAAGATGGGTGCTGGCCATCCTGGTCATAGTGTTTTCTACTCTGGGTACAGATACAGTCTCTGTAATAATCCAGACTGCATTTGTTTTAAAGTCTACATTAAAGACCCAAGTCCTAGCTTTCCATCCTGAGTGTGTATCATACTCTTCCTCTTCTCCATGACATGGATTCTGAAGCACTGTGAGGGTCTGGAAATGTGAGGCTCCGTAGGTCAATGGAAGCTTGCTAGCCATTTTGTTTGTTTGTCTGTTTGCATCTTGTGCTTCAGCTGACATAGCAGGAAAGACCACTGGTTTCCTGTTCTCAAAGTCTCATGCTGCCCAATGAATCACAACAGCAGACTTTGTGAAAAAGACAACGAAACAGACTAGTCTCACTGTATCCAGAATTATTAACCTAAAGACTAAGTTAAAAAAAAAAGATAGATCCATAGGAAAACAGTCAGTCTACTAAACAAATAAGGCAGAGAGGTTTCAAAGACACTCTTGATGCAGATGTGCTCTCTGGATCTTGCTGTGATAAAATGCAATTGTTTTGAATTTGCTTCTACAAACTATATCATTTATACAGAAGGTGCCCATTAGTCTATCTCTATATGAGTTTGCCTCTGTTCAAACAGAAGGATCCTCATCGAATAAGAATGAGAATTTAAGTTTAATGAGCCCCCCATGTAGCTGGGCTGGAGGTGGGGGGTAAGGTGCATGCTGGTTAGCCTTCCGTGCTCTTCCAGTGTTCTCGAAGACGACGGGACAAAATGACTGGGGTTTTGGCATGCAGGGGCCAGCTTGCTCAGGAAAATTGTGGCATATAGAAAACAAAGCGCATAAACAAACTCTCCATCCGGGAAGCTGAGTTTAACAATTGCCTCATTAACAAGAATCCAGGGAAGACAGGAAAAGAGGGGGAAGCCAATAGCGGATTATTATACAGTTCTAGACAGATGAAGCCCTTCAGCTTCCCCCCAAACAATCCCGTAGTGTGGATTTTGACAAAGTGGCACATTTAAGAGGGAACTCTCTCTTGCCATCAATGAGAGGCAGGCGCGCCCGTATCTGAGGGCCAAATGCAGTCCCTGGAACTTGACTTTATCAGGAGACAAAGACAGAGGACAAGCAGCTACATCCACAGAGAATTAATTAAGAGCAAAAGCGACATCCAGTGAATGTAATCAATAGTCTGAACATGATCTCCATACCAACCACCATTGCTTTTCTCTCCCTTCTCGTTCTTTTAAATAGTGACATGAAAGTGCTTTTGCAACTCCTACTTTCCATAGATGTTTCTCTGCTCCTTGGCTTTGAATTTCTCACACTGCATCACACAGAATATACCCTTGAAGACCAAACACCCTGATGCCAGCTCACGTTTGCTGCATGGCCGAAACATTCGGGGGGTAGCATCTTATCACGGGTACTTTATTTGTTTGGCTTTCTCCCTGCTCATTCCTCCACTTCATATGGGAAGTGTGTTCAAAGAAACGTGACTTTGGAACTGCCCAAGGCCCCACACCCATTTGTCTTCACTGGCTGATTTAGTTCTCTCTCCCCTTAAAATGGCCCCTTTAGAACACACCGTAAAACCCCTCAGTAACTATTACAGTGCTGCCTGCAAACACAAAGTACTGGCTTAACACAACTCTTCCGGGGCTAGCAATCTGTTTCTGGCTCTGTCGCCCCCCTCACCCTGCCCTCCCACCCAGCACACATCTCCAAGCGCACTGCATGCAGTTGCCCTTCTCAAACCAGTGAAATCAATCCTATAATGTTGATCCATGCTTTCATCCCTGCTGGGCAATCAGACAGGTCTCATTACTTTCAGGTTTCAAAGGCTTACCAGAGACATCATTTGTCAAGACCAGGTTCATGGTTAAGTCCTTTACAAAGATTCTGATTTCTTCTTGAATCTGTGCTTTGAACGAATCCCTCCTACGCAGCACTGTGATCAGAGTGATTTGTCAGGTGTCCCTGCTGACTCCGGCTCTGGTCTAGCCCCAGCCCATTCACCAGTAGCCTTTATTGCTTAAGGAAAATAGGACATCCTGCCTCCTGGGCACCAGCATGTGAATTCCCTATGTCCAGGACCGAAAGGGGTGAGAAGGGGCAGATTTTACCAGTGTTTCCTTAAGAATGCATCGTCCGCACATGTGGATTATCTGCATAACCCGCATGTGTGATGCTTTGCTTATGAATCCCATGGCAGGGGTCTGTGTGTGAACAATTCTGGATTGTCGTCGGGTCTAATTTTACAGATCTTACTTACACCACACTCCCTTTGCAACGGGTGAGAGTGTGAGTGCAGTAAGCGCCGTAGAATCAGAGCCCAGCCTCCCGCGGGGTGGTGATTCCGTCTACGGACAGATGCGGTCACAGCGTTAGCACCGATACCACCTCCGGTTAATCTAGAACATAACGATGCCATAATAAACGAAACACTGAAATGGGGAAAACAAACAAAAAAAAAGTGGTTTGTTAGGAAGAGGTTGATTTCTTTGTACTCAGAATGTAGCAGGCAGGCAGAATCAAAAAAAAAAAAAAAAAAAAAGAAAAAAAGAAAAGAAAAAAAAAGGTGAAATGTAGAATCATTAGGCGACAGGACAGCAGAGCTGAGCGACCAGAACAAGTGGATGAGACAGGAAGCGTCGCTCCGCGTGTGTGAGGCTCACCGGCAGCAGCGAGTGTTCAACCAGTTTGGTTTTTATATGGCCTTGGAAGATACACAGGTCAGCTACGATCGATTATTCCAAAGTTTCAAAACAAAACAAAACAAAAAAAAAAACAAAAAACAAAAAAAAAACAAAAAAAAGAAAGAAAGAAAAAAATACCTGACTGCTGATCAAAATATATGAAATGGATAAAAAGAAAAAGAAACAAACGAACAAAAAAAAAAACAAAAAACAAAAAAAAAACAAAAAAAACAAAAAAAAAACCCAACAAAACCAACCGAACATACCATGTTCACACACAAAACAAAACCAGTGCGTGGGGCCATCAGGGAAGGTGGAATATTATAACAACACACGCGACATTGTTATACTATCCCACCCACCTTAATGAGGAGCCCTTGGGAGTAGGCTACGCCATAGCCCTTGGAATCCAGGTTTCCTCCCACTTTCATGGTGTCGCAGGGCTTGCGCTGCTCGATGTACTCGTTCATCGTGGACTCCAGCAGGAAGGCGAACTTTGCCCTTGGACTTGCGCACGCGCGCCACGCCCTCCGCCGTGGTCCGCGTGAACACCGACGGCTCCGCCGACCGCATGTACGTCCACATCTTCTCGTACACCGCGATTTTGGATCTCTGGAGCGCATCCGCGTAAAATCAAGCACAGGGAAGAAGGGACGACACGTTAATACTGGCCGGACCCCGACGGGGACGAAGCCGTTTAAGAAACGCTCCCCCCAACCCCCGCCGGGAGGACGCGGAGGACGAGGACGGACAGACGGACGCCGAGGGCCCGGCAGGGCCCGAGCGCGCCGCCCCATGCTCCTACAGAACCTCCCCACGCGGGGGCTCAGGGCACGCCCGTGCTATCATTAAGTGTAGGATGCCATGTAGAGTGGGGCATTTACAATCATGTTTGCTGTCACACTCACAGCAAACCCCAGAAGGGCCAGCTCTGCAAAATTCCCATTTAGCCCTGCACTTGAATCCTGTAACAGAGGACTGCTGCCATATTGTCTTTTTATTTTATTTTATTGTATTTTATTTATTTATTTTATTTATTTATTTATTTTATTTTATTATTTTATTATTTAATTTATTATTTATTTTATGTATTTTATTTTATTATTTTATTTTTATTTATTTATTTTATTTTTATTTATGTATTTTATTTGATTTTATTTTATTATTTTATTATTTATTTTCTTTTATATTTATTTTATTTATTTTATTTTATTTTATTTATTTTATTTTATTTATTATTATTT
Source organism: Canis lupus familiaris (assembly GCF_011100685.1). NCBI lineage: Eukaryota > Metazoa > Chordata > Mammalia > Carnivora > Canidae > Canis > Canis lupus. Next base: position 32,674 of record NW_023331010.1, read on the forward strand.
TATTTTATTTTGTTTATTTTATTTTATTTATTATTTATTTTATTTTTTATTTTATTTTATTTTATTTATTTTATTTTATTTTATTTTAGTCTCTTTTCATGCCTTTAAGTTTTAAGATGTGTAGGAAGAGCGGTCCCTACCCCTGATGTCACCCTATCACGTCACAGCTAGGCACGAAGGAGGAGGAGACGCAGTGGGCCCGCACCCCAATGTCCGCAACGCAAGAGGCAGACTCGAGGTCCACCCAAACGGTGTGCACTTTTTCTAATAAAATCTCCAACAAGAACGCATTAAACGGGAAGGGATTCCTCCTCCGTAGCTACACGCTGCCAGCTGTAAAATCAGCGCCACCGAGGTGAGAAGCGTGACACCGAGAATACGGTCAGGAAGGGCTGAGCAACGCTGTGTGGGGACACGTGTTGAGCGCACTTATCTCCAAGAACACTGGGTGATGGTTGGAAGTGATGCATCACTATGTTGCACACCTGAAACTAATATGACATCGTAGCCAATTACACTTCAATAATAAACATTTAAAAATCTTCTCCAAGTAAAAAGGGAACCTGAAAAAAAAAGGCAATTCTTGTTTTCTTATATATTTGGGGAGCTAGTCTTTCTAACACTTTCACTTCAGCCAAGCAGTATGTCTATTTCCGTCTATTTGGGCTCCCCACTACTTAATTTATCTAGAACCTTCTGTGAGTGTCTGCATTCCTATTATTTTTCATCCATACAGACATTCTAAGGTGAAAATACATCCAAAGGAACGCAAATGTCCCCAAGGGATACATTCAATGAGTTAGAAAAGCCTGCATCTAAGCATGGGGCAATCCTGAGTAGCATGTATATTCATTTTACATGAACCTTCCTTTGTTTACCAGAATATAAATCCAGTAAGAGACAGATCTTCAATAATACAACAAATAGACTGACTAGCAAACTTCAGATATGTTTCAGGACAAAATCAATGATTCGAATAGACAAAGAAACTGATAAAACTGATATTAAAATTTTGGTTTCAGAGGATGGCAACTCAGTAATCAATATCCTATACAGTAAGAGGTTTGCATAGTTGGACACTACTAAAAAACTAGATATTTTATGTTAATGTATATTCAAATGGTGGTAAATATCAAGATGGAAAATAGACATCCTGTATTGTCCTGTGAAGTGTTTTATGTTATTAACACTTAAAAAGTATTGCAGTGATAGCTTGTGGGGTGTGTGTGTCGGTAGCGACAGGTTACCCTCTGCTATGGGAATCCTCACATTAGGAAACTGCGTGCCAACACTAAATGTAATTGCAAAGGTTCTATGTGGGTCTTGGACAGAGAAGTATCTGGATCCAGACCCCTCATCCTTGGGATCCATAGGGAGCCTGTGGTTCCTGGCCCCAATCATTCCATCTTTAATAATAGAGTTCTCTTCCAGAGAAGTAACTCTGCCGTTTTTTAAAAATATTTTTTAAAATTTATTTATTCATGAGAGAGAGAGAGAGAGAGAGAGGCAGAGACACAGGCAGAGGGAGAAGCAGGCTCCATGCAGGGAGCCCGATGTGGGACTCGATCCTGGGACTCTAGGATCACGCCCTGGGCCGAAGGCAGGTGCTAAACCATTGAGCCACCCAGGGATCCCTAACTCTGCCATTTTATAACAAGTTTCAATCTCTGAAAAACCATAAACTTCTGGATCACCAGATGATACAGAAAGTCCTTAAACATTTATTCTGATTATTTCCATTTAGAGAAATGTTGGTAAATAACATCCTTTCAGTGTATAATCACTCTTTAAATGCATTGATAACTTGACTTGAGAGGTTCACTTAGAAGGGTACAGAGGTCCACATACACTGGTTATTCGTCCGGTGTACTACATTGAAAACAGAAGAAGTAAAACCTGGGTATTATTTTGATTGAAAATTTTCTTTGAAAATTTTTTAAGAATATGAGAGTCCAGCTAATTACCTGCAATCTTCTAGTTACTGTTCAGCATCTTACTGAAAGGGATCAGAACCGCTAAATAAAACTAACACAGCAGAGTAGAAAAAGAGTATGTTTAGGGCTTGGTAATTATGCAGATAATTTAATTATAGAATGCAATGAAACCTTAAAGCTAATGATTCCTTTTTAAAAGAAATAAAGTATCTTTAGGCCGCAGATATCTTTTAGAAGTCCATTTGCATATACTAATGTGAGGGAAAATTACTGTGGCATTTGTTTAAGTATATTGAATCATATATGCCGTAAGTGCAAAAGAAGTTACGTTAATTCCTTTAAAGTCTAGAAGAAAGAGGAATCCGTAGCATAGTTGTGCCACACTTAGCAAGCCTTCTGTATGAAGGAAATTATAAAATGCAGCTTCCCGGTGGGAAAATAGGGGAATAATGAAAGCGACTCTTTTTAGGGGAAAAAAATCACACTGTTTGTCACTCTGTGAAGGTTTAGGAATCCTGATTCTGATTTCAAGGTGAATGGCGTAACTAAGGTCGCATCCTCATGGGGAAGGGGTGCCTGGGGCATTCAGAAAGGGAACACTAGAAATCATATCCCTGCACTGTATTTGTGACCACAGGAGGTGTATACTAAGGAGTGAGGGCAAGCACACCTTTATAAATTTGATGAGACAGGCTGAAAGGAAATTTCTGCAGATCCAGCAAACTCATGAATACAGTGATAATGGGATTTCCAGTCCCCAAAACCTCCAACTGTAATGTCTTTTTAAGGATCAGGTTGTGGGGAGTGTATATGCTCAAGGTAATTGCAGAGGATAATACAAAAGTCATTATTTTTTTTTAAGATTAGAAAAATCTCAGATTTCTGTATTTATTGTGAAGTTCAATGCAGAGGAGCTTATGATTTCAAGCATTATTTATTACTTAGAATAATTCTTGGAGTTTTAAAAATGTGCTGTCCTTAAAATTTCTCAAAATTAAGTATCCTGCCTTTCCTGTTTTTAATGGAAAATATGTACAAATGTCATGCACTATAGTTAATATTTACATTGTTGCCAGGTGAATTATTTCTGCTTCCGGCAGGCTTATGCAGCAAGGCTGATGTGCACAATATTTGATAATCTTATAAGCTCTGAGATAGTAATCACCTCATTTATGCATTCCTGTTTATACTGAAACAGCCACATCTGAACTGCAATGAAATCGGTGTGCACACATCAGGTGTGTAATAATGCTGAAGCACCAGCAAGGCTGCCGTTAAGTGACAGGTACAGACTTTCCTTAAATGCCTCTGTGTTTATGCTTAACAAGATACCAGAAACACAAACATACAAGTTTCATAATGGGCCAAACCAAGGAAACGGTTGAATTTGGATGTAGCCCCCCCCCCCCAGCACCCCCTTAGCCTAATTCTTTCTCTAGTTGATTGTGACTGCAACATTTTTTGAAGCCTGAGTATAGGGTCACTGCCTGAGGCAGTTTAGCGGAGCTGATAGATGTACCATTACTGTGTTCCTACGAGAAAACATTTTGACAAGTACAAAAATACCCTTCACATTCTGTTTCCTCAACCCGTCAGACAAAATGGTTTATTTAAACCAGGTCATCATCTGTGGGAGAGGACGGGGAACATAGGGTAGGAAATGAATTAGATTTCTATCAGAGAACCCAGTTTATGCATTTCTGAAAGTGTGCTGCAGGGAAAATTATTTTCCTGTCCCATTAGGGTTCAGACCGTTCTGCAACAATAAATGCCTTATAAAAAAAATCTTTCAATTTTAAAACTGGAGTTGGGTGGGGAGCGAGAGGAGAGAGGCACTGGGGTGACCGGCACAGGTCCTCTCTGAAAGGCTCCTGCAAATCCAGCAAGCCGGCTTTTCCTTATTCCTGTATTTCTTATCAATATAGTCTCTTATCTACCTCACCAGTTTTTAGAATTTGGAACAATTTTTAAAGCTCTATAAAGATTAGAAATAAATATTTCAGCATGCTTGATGCCAAAGAGCTTTTATGGTGAGTTATTGCTGACATTTTTTTTCAGGGAATCAACATGACATTTCTTTCTCCCTTTATCACTCAGGCAGAATGATGAACCTGCAAATATTTGCCTTATTTACATGAAAATCAGTTGTCATTTGTTGGTAAAATGCAAGTGATAGCACAAACTTGTATTCCATTTGATGCATACCTCCAATGTTTCTAGGCAAAGTTACTGAATTTTACCTACTTACTTTTTGGTGGAAGCAAGTTACAGATTTACAGATTTCCAGCAAGGAACTGAAATTATGCTAAAATGTGAACGTTTCTATCAGGAAGCTTTAAAGACTGGGATGCACTCAGTAAGTGTTAAAAATTTGAAAAAAAAAATTTGGTCAGTTAAGTTTATCCACAGAATATTGTTAATAAAATGTATTGTCATGAGCATTCTTTACAGTTTTAGAAAAATCTGCAAATACTTCATAATTATTGTAAATGTTTCATTATATCTACTAGCAATGCTCTAAATTGTTGACAAGGACATTGTTCACTGCCTGGTTTTATTTGTAAACAATGTCCAGTGATGGGTTTGACAGAATTTTTGAGTGATTTGTTCTTAATATAGTATTATGTAGTATATAAGGATACTTTTTATTTTTTATTTTTTTTTATTTTTTATTTTTTTTTTATTTTTTTTTTTTAAGGATACTTTTTTAAAAAAGAAAAATCTCTTACTGAACTTCAAGTAGATGAAAGTTTAAAAAGTAGGATGTTTTGTTGTTTTTAATTTCCAAGCTGAGTGAGAAAGTGATAAGCATATACATTTAAAATGACAATGTAATCTCCAAGTACTGTATACATAAGCATGCACTTACTTCAAAGGGCTGTCATTATTTTTACATGAAAGCTTAGACAATCGGGAAATATTCTTGACTTCTAAATTATTAAATACCTAGATTAACTGAGATTAAACGTAAAATGCCCTCATTATTAACTTAGGTAAATATTTGTGAAAATGTTACTCTGGCTAACCTTTTAGTGCTTTGGTTTTATTATTTATTTATTTATTTATCTATTTATTTATTTGTTTTTATTTATTTATTTTTTTAGTGCTTTGGTTTAAAGTCACAAAATGAATCCTTATCTCTGACCAGACATTATCAAGTGCGTGTCTCCGGATTTCAGTAGAAGCAGAGTAAAGGAGTTTCATTGATCAAACATTCATCCTCCTAATAAAATACACAACTAAAAAAACCAGAAACAAACAAACGTAAAACCCAAATACCTTGCCATCCCGATAGGGAGCCAAAGAAAGGGGTCACATCCACATGTGAAATTATGTCAGTTTGAACAATTTTATGCAGAAAAGCAGAGACAAGCAGCATACACCATACCTTAGAAGGTGTCCAGAGCCTAAGAGTTCTGTTACCATCTTTGTTACATTACTTTGAAGTCCGTTGTTACAGAATAGATTATAGACTATACCTCATATGAGGAAATATGAGCTTCACTTAAGGTTTTGGTTTCAAATGCACCAAATTAAATGTATTCTTAAGACAAAACAAAACAAAAAACCTTGCTTTCATTTTTATGCTCTTAACACCAAAGGATACATAAATTATAATCCTCTCAGAGGCAGTATCATAGCATTATCAACACTGGAATCTTTTGGATAAGTTACATTAATAACATTGTGTGAATTACCTTTCTGTTGTTACTTTTCCTTGGGTCTCTCTTGCAATGTGAATAAACAAATTAGCTTTTGCAAACCAAAGTGATTATAAAATCCAAGTAGAAGTATTAGCATTAAACACAGAATTACTGTTATATTTGCAAAACCTGCAAATAGCTAGCTGTTGGCAACAACTGCCTGAATTTCAAATCATGAACATTTCATGGTTAGTTTTTCCCTTAACTTACTCTGAAGAATTCTTTGGTTGACCCTGAATCCAGTGTTCCATAGGCAATTTCTGTTTGTTTGGCCAGGTCTTCCGCACTTTCTATGGGGGAGACCATTCGCTCAACCGTCAGGAAAGCGGCGAGGTTAGCGGTATAAGATGATATAATGATGAGTGTAAAGAACCACCAAACACCTCCAACAATTCGACCTGAGAGGGATCTAAACATGGATAAGGTAATGCAACATTTCCTTTCTCTAACCAACATAGAGAAAGAAAAGAAATATCATAAATTCACATGTTATGTTTAAAATCACAATGGCCAATTATCATTTTGTTTTCTGGCAGTCCACTCCAGAATGATTCTAGACTTTCTGAATCACCTGATGCCTTTTATGCCATATCGAATATATGAATGCCACTGAAAATATAGAAAAAGGTTTCCTTTTTATTGTTTATCAACAGGAATGTGGAACGTATGCCTTTGCTTCAGAGGTAGTAGAAAGGGAACCCTTACTTAAATTCCTCGATATCCTCCCCCTCCACAGTTTAGCATCTCTGCAATTAGGGTGCAGACTATGGGTGATAGGATAAAACAACAGCTGTGTGGTTGCACCAGCAGCATCCTTTCTCTTTGTGGTATGTGAATAGCAGTACGTGTTAGCAATGGGAACGGTCTCAGATTTCACAGGAGCTGGTGGATGCCCTTCTGAAAGAACTGGGCCTGCCTTTGGATAGAGCCCTGCCAGGGCAGGTGGGACATGTGCCCACATGGGGCTGGACCAGAGGAGGGCATACACTGGTCTCAGAGTGACCTCCGCTGAGGATTGTTTTGTTTGTTTGATATTTCATTTCTGATCTGAGTGGAGGAGAAGCTATCTCCTAATGCATCTTTACCTAATGCTCCAAGAATGTTCTCTCTGCTGCTGCCAACATGAGACCAGAGCATGTGACTTGTCAATGTACAGCATGACAGCATTAAAAATGGATGCCAAATCTCAAAGAGAAAAGTTCTCCCCCCCCATCCTTTCCCTGGTATCAGGGGTGTGTGGGTGAGTAGATGCACGGGGAAAGTGAGGGTGGAATGAAGAAAAAAATCCAGGTCATTTTCCACAATTGATGCCACTCACTGGGACCATCAAACTATTTAAAATTCCTGGAAACAGATTGTTTTTAAACATTTTTTTTTAATGTAAGAAAAAATTCATATTTTTCATGACATTTCTAACTTTAAAATTCTCCCTTCTTAAACATTATTATATAAGTGACACCTGCTGGTTTTTTTTTGTTTGTTTGTTTTTTGGTACCTGTTGGGTTTAACCTTAGCATTTGCTTAATCCTGGTTTTCAAAACCATTATGAGACTTGCTTTGCTTTCTTTTCATTTTCATTGATTCAGAGTCACTGACTCAGATTCCTAGGTTATTAGAATTTAAACACATTTATCATTTTTCCTGGGTCTTAAGGAACATAGACTGCATTTTGCCTAAACTATCTCCTTTTGAGAAAGCATACACTTCCTTAAAACATCTGTATATTTGTGATACTAATATAAGTCACTGATATTTAAGTTCAGTCCGTAGCTTCTCCTTACTTGTGGTTATTTTTTCTGTGGGGAGAAGTTTGATGTTTTCTTCCTGCAATAGGACATGGCTACATTTTTGGCAAACATAACTAAAAAATAACTAAAATCCGTTGGCACTGGATTTACCACTCTTAAAAAATGTCCTTAGTGGCATCCAAAGGAAGCAAGCCATGACTCCACAGATATTGAAAAATATGTCTATTAAACTGACACAGAACTGAGATTGCTAACTGCCCACAGCTTGGTTTATTCATGTTTTGTTACACAGAAAATGTCTATCTGGTACTTGCTCCACCAACTCAGGTGTCAGGTTAAGTCTGTGGCAGAAATCTCCCGTGACATACATGGGATGTAAATCAAGGTCAAAATTAATTTTTAAAAGATGAGCAACAGCAACAATAACAAAAACTTTTGATTTTGAAAAGGAGGCAAAATGAAAATAAATTCTTAGTCTGACAATTTAGATGCTCATTTCTATCTGCCAGACCATTGAAGGAAATATTAATACTAACTTATCTTTGAGAGTTCTGAGCAGTTGCATACTTTTCCATTAGGAAAGTTCATCCTTGGGATGTGTCCACCTTTGGTGCTAACTTGGAAAAACTGGCTATGAATGTACTTTAGACTAATTTGGGAATTGCAAGTTTTTTTTCTGTGTTTCAAATTAATGCTCTGCCTCCAGGAAAAGAATGTGTAGAGAGATATTCCATACAATACTGAGAATTATTGGGGAGTTGGTGAAGAAGGGAAGGGTTTTCAAACTAACCTGGGTGAAATGTCACATCCTTGCTGCATAAAGGCACCCAGGGAAAACCAGAGGCTGTTAAAGATGCCAAACTCATTGGGAGGCTGGTCGCTGGGTCCTTCCTTTCCATCCTCTGGCTCTTCTGTATGCCACTCATATGGACTAAACCTGCTAACTAGGAATAAGACCACGCTGACACCAATGTAGGCAAAGACTATGCACATCCAAATCTCATAGGCCAGAGGATCCAAGAAGGAAAACACTCCTGGTTTAGATTTCTGAGGCTTTTTGATCATTATAGAGATGCCCAAGCTCATGAAGGGCTTAGAGAAGTCAATGACCTCCTCTCGGACCAAAGTGATTGTCAGAGGGGCAATAGCAATCTCTGCTTTCTATAAGAGAAAAGACACATGAAAACACATAGGTTAATGCATTTCATGAAGCAACTGGCACTGGATTAATCCACTCAAAATGAACTAGTTATGCATTCATTCTACATTTTGAAGAGGGACGCCAACAGTTGCCTAAGAACAGTGATAAATACAAAGATGAACAGTGAACTCTTTTCCTAGGAGAATTTACCACTTAAATTGCACAAGGTTTTTTTTTTATCAGTGCTGGTGATCAGATGGGAACAAAGAAAACCAGGGAAAGAGTGGACATAAGCAGAAGTAACCTAAATTCAGATAACTGTGTTAGTCTTTTAGGATGTGTGCCGGGCCAGAGGAGGAGCCTAGCTGCCTTCCCACAGGGCTGACTCTGAATTTCTTGGCCAGAATTGCTGCTATGTTGCAGCCTTTTCTGTTTCACTTGGAATGGTGCCACTGACTCATGACTTGGCCGCCCCTTCATATTATGAATGCAAATATCAAATGGTCCTTTTTTGATTCCTTTCCAGTTGTAAGAAAACCTACCCTACAGTCTGTGTTTGGAGGATGGAAGAAACCCACTGCTTGATGACATTTTTCCAATCCAGCGCACACAAAAATCTGGAAATGGGCATTTATTTTCTTCCTATTCACATAGTTTGATTTTCTACTTTGAATTTGTAACACAGCTTTTGGGAAACAGTGGATCTAGGTCTCGGCTAGTATGATCATACGACACCAGCTTCCGTGTTTGTTCTGTGACTTGGAGCAATTTGTCTGAGCCCCCTTTCCATGTCTGTACAGCAAGGACACTCTCCTGTCTGCCTCCCCACATTCCTGTGATTTTCCATTAAAGAAGTCCTAAGAAAATCCTTGTGAGCGTTGACGGAGGGATCATGTATCTGATGCTCAACTAAATATCTTAACACTCATGATAACGCTGTTTATCACTTTTAGATGCTGGAACTGAGACTCAGGTGAGTTGTAAACATCATGGCTGATGTGTGATTGGAGTTGGTGTGTCTTCCATAAATCTTGTGATCTCTAAACTGAATGAAATAAAGTGTCATGAAAACAGTATGAACGGTTACATGATCTACAGGTGAACAAACGTTATTTGATCATCTTGAAAGGAAAATATTTGGCATTAAAGTGGAATCAGAAACACTGTGAGGCATGTGTGCTCTTACACAGAGGCTGCCACCCTGCCACCCACCCTGGGAGATGCTCAGGTGTTGCTGCACACCATGGCCCGCAGCTTGGTACCAGGGGATCTGGAGGCTGGCAAGGGGGTGTCCTTAGGCCATGATGCTGCCCATTGGGTGGTGGAGCATTAACCCTAAGTGCCCTCAAGTGAGAATGAACGTAGCTTACAGCAGAAATGCCCACACACACAAAAGTCAGGCTCACTGCCTGGAGGCTATTATTATTATTTCTGCCATATTATTACCTGTATAACTTTCATTACGCAAGTAATACATGAACTAGCAATGGAAAAATCAGTATAAAAACAGAAAATTAAGATAAGTCACCTCCATTCCCTTCACCTACTCTTGCTTTTTCTTCATATATGCCCTGCTAGACATGGTCTGATGAATAATATTTTTATTTTAAAAAGGGATAATACAAAACACAACAGTTTATAATTCCTCTACTCAGAAGTATATGATGAATTCCTTTTTATTTTTATCATATACATTAAAAACTAGTTAATGATTGCAAGTGTTTTATCATATGAAAATATCAAAATTTGCTCAATCTAGTTCTTATTTTAGGAGACGTCTATGCTATGCTGTTGCCAGGTTTACACAATTTCAAGCTTGGATGATGCGAACATCTTTGAAGACAAACCCTGGTACGTACCTTAAGTATTTAAGATGAATTTTTAGAAATGGGATTGCTGGTCTAAGTGGTAACAATCCTTATAATGGTCACGATTTGTTTTGTGAAACTTTTCTCCAGGAATATCACACAGACTTCAACTGTTGCCAGCACTGTGTGGATACGTCCGCAGCTATGAATGCTGGACAGCCCATCTGTGTCTTCACTATTGTTTATCTCTGCCAGTCTGACCCATGGAAAGCTAGATTTCATTGTGTTAATTTGAATTTATTTTTATGAATCAAATGGCCACTCTCCTTTTTTCTTCCAATGTCCTAACCTGCCCTTATTTTCCATATGGCGTATTTATTTTTTACTAACTTGTAAGTGCTTTTAAATATATTCAAAAAATTAACTTTTATTTTCCATATATGCTGCAAATATTCTCCCTGTCCAGTAATTGTTTTGTTTACACAACTTAGTTCACGGTACTTCATTGCAATATATATGTATTAAATTTTGCTGCAGCCATACAGAATTTTCTTTCTGTGTTTTCAGCCTTTGGTTTTGTGCCTAGAAAAATTCTTCTCATATCATATGACCAGTGTCGATCATGCATATTTTATTCTTGTACCTACAATCCCTTTAAACTTGGTATCATATGTGATGATGTGCTCCAACATTGTTAATCTTCCAAGTGGATGTTCTGCTGTTGCGACAGGAATAATTGAGTAAATGCATCCTATCACTGATCTGAAATGCCACCTTTTGCATACCAAGTTGTCAGGTGTGGTGTTCTTATTTTATTTACATAAGCTACCACTAATGAGGGTGAAAGCCTTAAAAGAAGAGAATTAAAGTTGCCTCCTGCATATGAAATCAGGTGCGAGGGGAGGCAAACACTGGATCAGAGTGTGACATGATGGTTGATGAGGACAGTTTTGAAGTCTGACAGGTTGTGTTTTGAGACAGCCAAGTGAACAGAGAAGATACAGCTGGGCTTTCTCAGCTAGGATTGGAGATGTGACATCGTGTGCCTTGTTCCATGACCTCTTAGCCATTCCCAGAATGAAGTATGTAAAGTGTTTCCTGCAAGAACTTGATAACACTTGGGCTCTTGAGGGCTTCCAGAGTGAGGCCCATGAGCCCACATTTTAACACGTACCACAGGTAATCCTGGTGCTGGCAGGCCACGGAATGTGCTTGGAGGAGTACTCCCCGGAATTAAAATCCATGCACACAAGCAGAGCAGGGCCAGTGAAGGCGCAACAGAAGACACAGAATGGACTTGGTGTGGTGCACAGGGCCACAGGCAGAAAGGCCCTGAGGGCAGAGGAGATTCCTGTGCTTCTTGGCCACCACCAGGTGTGTGCTGAGGCCACATGTGAGGGTTTTCCAGAACACTTTTCCAGAAACTCCAGTAACAGAGCTTACAAAGAATAATGAAATAATAATAGTAATAACAATAATAATAATAATGGCTTCAAAGTGAATCATTTTACTATCTAATGTGCTTTGCTGGACAGGAGAGAATGGATAGAGCTCCACCTTGGGCCCTGGAAATCGGGCATTCATTGTATTAGCAGTAAGAAAGTAAAAAATAAAATGAGAAGAAAGTTCAGACTTTGCAGACACCAGAATGAAAATCACCAAATCTACAGGAAGCATAAGAGACATGGAAGAAGATTCCTTTTGGGAAAAACTCAAGTGGCAGAGATGAGGGAATTTAAACCTGGCAGAATAACTGATGATTGAATACAGTGAGTACCAGCAAGTGCTATGTCTCTCTTTGAGAACTGCTTGACCTCAGGGCTGTGTTACTGGGACGTGTGCTATGGACACAGTGTTTGGTTGACTATGCTCTCTCTTCATGTCACCTGTTTTTCTCACGTGAACAATGTGGTCAGAGCCCACGCAAAGGGGCGAGGCTGGACTTCCCAGTGGGTAGGGACTCTGGAGAAGAGATACGTGACAAATGTCGTAGAAAGTTACTTGGGTTAGTTACACCATCCATAACTAATTGGTAATCCAAGTAGGTTTTTTTTTTTGAGATGAAATACCCAACAGTGTTTTCTAAAGAAAATGAATTACTGTAGTTCTCACAACTTGAATCATGTTTACATTTAAAATCTTATTGTCTCAAAAATTAAAAATATTACTAAAAGTTTAAAATATTACCAAGAAACAAACACATCCTTTTTGTTTGGAACCTAAAGCTCATTATCAAACTGTTGATGAGCCATGTGGTAAATTCCTTTTTGATTTTCTTAAAACTGAATTTTTTTTTTCATTTAGGGCAACTAACAAGTTAGCAGTTCTTTTTAAATGAATATAAAACTAACTGATTGCTCCTTAATGCCAAACAATTTCCTCTTCTGTGGAGGTTACAGCTACTGTATGATACTGGTTGGAGAAAGTTTGTGGCGTAGAGGTCGGAAATCCAAGATGCAGAATCAGGAAACTACCAAATTGTAGTTCTGGCTTGGAAAAGGAGCCCCTCTCCAGACTTCTATTATTGTCCTCAATCATTGAGTCTTTACTCTCTTCTAGGGAAGGATTACTCTTGTGTCATTGTTTCAAAAGGGTCTTGTGAAGATGAATTAGAGAGTGCTTTGAAGGTGAAATCTGTGAAATATGAATTGGCTTACAGAAAATTTCTGTACACTGTGAGAGTACACTGTGAGTGTATGTGACTTTTATTGGTTACTCAATGGGCACAGCTCACTGTGAGCTCCAGGTTTTGTTTCTGGACTTTGGAAATATCATGCATCACCAACATTTGTGAACTGCTGGTTTCATTGTGATACTCTGCAGTGATAGCTGAAGAAACCAATCCTGTTCTTATTCAGGCAGGAATGTCTACATTGAATTTGCCCTTGGTGATCAATGTGTGTACTCAGTATCTGGTAAACTCAGAGGGAAGGGCCAGACGTGCATTTCTGTGAGGCCTGCTATGGAATACGCTCCAAGTTTTGTGTTTCGCTATGTCTAAAAAAATGATAGCACTGCATAAAGTTTAAATTTACTGTGTTTAGCAGATCTATAAGAATCTCACATTATTGGTGAATATTTTATAGATGCTAAAGTAGTTTAATGATTGCTTTACCAATTATGTAAAAGATATTGACCAGTAAGTACAAGCAACAGGGGTACAAGTAACTAGTTAAAATTAGGCCCAACTTTATACTGCTGGAGGAAATCTGTTCCTTGAATTATCAAGTAACATTCATAATAGATTTGTTTTGTAGTTCTTAAAACAACATGGCTAGAGTAGAGTGGCATCGAGCTTAAGAGAATGGTCATCACAGATACTGAAGTCACTTTTTTTTTTTTAAGAGGACATCATATTTCAGTTTTTTTATCTTTCCTGACTTTGAAGTTATGAGGTATTAGCTTCTCTCATTATTTGGAAATTGCACCATAATGAGCTAGAGAAACATCTGAACATGGTAGATGCCTCTTGAATGTAACTGCAAATTTAAAAACAGCAACAGGTCTTGAGATATTGTTATATGCCCAGGTGAAAAAAAGTTTCAGGTTTATGTAAGTAAATTCGTGAATAAACTGGTCTGCTTACCCCATAAACAAGTTCTCCTACCATCCCATTCCAGATTTTTGTGTCCGCGTCCCTTGCTCCATACTTTCCATCAGGGACAATGGCAATTTTATACTTGATACCAATATGTTTTGCAATTTCAGATGCCAAATCTACACAGTATCCTTCATACTTGTCATTTCCTTCAAACATTTCGTGATTTTTCTTGTACATAACATATGGGGATTCCTATAATGAGAGAAGGAGAACTGTAAAGGAGAAATTATAAAACATGCAAAAATCTTTATGCAACTTTTCAGCTGCAGAATTTGACAAAAAGATTAGATTTAATATTAGTATACGCACTGATTTTGTGTGGCTAGAAATCAATAATAAAACAGATGAATATAGAAATATGCTTAGAAGTATATCCAGTTACTTTATATTGGGTACTAAAAGTGAAACCTTTCAAAATAGTTTTTTCCTGAGGGACTATTACATACCTAGTGCCATGATCATGACAGGAAAAATATAACATTAATAATTGTCTAGGGAAGCATCAGCCCATCATCTTTGGTAATGAAATTAGTATTTCTAAAATATCGCATGAAGTTAGACTACTTAGTAGGTATTCAAGGTAACAGGTCTCCTTATTCCGTGTCTTGTTTAGCCATGTTTAATTGCAACCTCTTTTAGGAAAGAAGCAAGATGCTTTTTTTTTTAAACTCTCTAGCATTTTGCTGAATGCCTTTCTCAGAATGGGTTCTAGTGAGTTCAGTGAAGAAATGAATAGTTTAAAATATTCTATATACTAGTTTGCATTAAATTGGCTTTCCCAAAACTGTCCAATATTTTGGCTTTAGTGAGGCCTGTGGTGTGTGAAGGTTTCTATTATAAAATATGTTTCCAACGAAAGCTAATAATCTTCCCCCAGTTGCAACAATCACACATTTCAAGTGATATTCTCATGTAGGTTTTGAAGCAAGTAAGACAGAAAACAGGTAAAGAATTATTGTAAAAATCCTTATAAAAATGAAAAGGTTTACTGGTGGCTAATGATAACTAGTTTTCAGTTACAACACACACACACACACACACTCACTCACACTCACACACCCTTAAGCCAAACCATTTAAAGGCCATGAAAAAGAGACAAGTTAGCCAACAAGCAGCTGATTTTGGGAACGGAGCCCAAAGCCACCACAGGGTAGATCTGGTGAGCATACAAATACAGAGGACTGCCAGTCACACCTCAGAACTTTTAGTCGTTTGCAGACAAGGGCGGCCACCTTTGGCCACAATGTCATTGAGATCATGGATTTACATTCTATAACATTGTACTATCACACTCACTGAGTAATTTTCATACAAATCTTTTCAACTTCCCCAGCAAATGTGTGATTGGGGAAGTTGATCTTGCTCTTGGAACTCCGGATTAGATGGTATTTTACTTTGCAGAACATGGCAGTGGATACTACTTCTGATTTTAAGTACTTCATAAATGTAGAAATTACCTTTAAAAACTTAACAAGATTGTAAATTACATGATATATAACTTGTAATAGAGATGCCCTAAATAACTGTACTGTGGGCAATTGTTTAGGGTTGGTCATTGAATAGACAGACTTGCCTTATGCTGACAGAGTCGAGGGACCCAGAAGTCTCTCATTTCTTTGAAACTGATACATATTTTAACAGGAGAGCTTCTCCACCTATAAAGTTAAGGAAACTGATGGTCTCTTCTTTAGATAGATGAAGATTATTTTGTAGCTTACAGAAAAGATTCTCCCAATACAAAGGTCTTGAAAATTATAAATTGTGGTGAGTTGTTTGCAAGGTGTTAATTTCTAAAATTTAATATAAATGGTTAAAATGAGCTAATCTTTTCCTTTTCTTTTTCTTGTGACAGCTTATTAAAAATGGAAGTATATTTAGAGAAAAGCAAGAATCTCACATTTATAAAATGCTTAATATTGTAATTGACATGGCTGTATAGTTAGCACTTCCAACTTAGAACAAACTTAGAAGTTTTCAAAAATTGTATATCTATGGTTCACATGAGGTACTAAAATTGAAAGTCAATTTTAGTGTCTGGAATACTTGAACATTTAGGAATTTTAGCCATCAAATATATATATGACAGTGTCAGCTTGTGTGCACATTTCTCTAGCTAGAATTCCCATCTAATTTGCTAAATTCCCTCTACATTATATTGTAGACAATTTGCTTTATTAAAAGCCATACTTCTACTATGTACTCAAAGATTTATTAAGCACTGACTGTGTGCCCGGCAGTTTGCTGGAGACTAGGGATACAAAAATACATAAAATATGCCTCTTGTCCTCTTGTGATTACTTAAGATTATACTTCTTTGTAATAAGGGTAAAGGAGTAAGAGTGATGGGAAACAATCATAAAATAGAGTAGTGAAAACTAATAATAGCTCTGAGTTAATTAGTGCATGCTCTGTATCAAAAATAAGGCTGAGTTCTTCAACTGTGCCTTTCATTTACTTTTCACACTGCTATTTTGAGGTAGGCACTTCCAATTTGCAGGGGGAAAATGCAAGTCTCAGAGACTGCAAGCAAATTGCTCCATTTCACAGAAGGAGCAGATGTGGGAACTGAATCTATATTTTGAAATATCTGGAAATTGTTGAAGCTATCATTGCATTTGTCAAAATAGGTGCAACTATTTGAGATTTCATATGATTTAACTAGAGAGGGGGTAAGTTTAAGGACATGAATTTCTGTGTGGTAAATGAAATACTTTCTGTGAAACAGTGAATACACAGTATAGATAAAACCTTTCCATATCTCCTCATATTGCCTGGTATCTACAAGGCACTCAATAAGTATAAAGATTTCCTGGTGCATTTGTGCTCTCTAAATAGGAATATCATGGCAAAGTAATTACATTAGAACTTCTGATTCAGGTCTTCAAAAGGAAAGCAATTAATTTAAGTACTAGGCCACCTCTTCTGAAATAGACATATGGAAATCTAAATAAAAAATTTACCTAGTGTTTTCTTTCCTTTTTTTCAATTCCCTTTTGGGACAGCACATGTCCATCAGGAACTTCGCTTTCCTGCCAAACAGACCAACAAAGACTAGACAAACTTTCAGTTTACTGAAGATATTGATTAGAAATTTAGCTAGACTTCTGCACAACCAGGGGCATTCACAGTCATTGAGATGCAGATGAGTGGTGCATGCAGCATTAGAGAAATAAGATGATCACTCAGGGAGGTGGGAAAACAGGCAGAAAGACCAGATTTTTCTTGAACAAAAGCTCTCCTGGTTGCTCAGCTCTATGCACTTTATTCAAGTGTGTCTCATTTTGCTTTTCTTTCATATTAAATCCACATGAGTAGCAGATCCTCCACGCTCTCCCAATCGGACAATCTGCCCACAAGTAGGCCTTCTGACCTGCATATTTAGGGAGGATTTAATACAAGGTTTTGAGGGCTACCATGGGTGAAGAAAATATTAAATCTTTTCAGTATAATAGACAATGAGTCCTAGCCAGTCATGAAGGAGGATTTGTAGGGCATCTTTGATAAGCCGCCTTACAGAGTCCAGGTATTCAATTGTAAATCAAAATGGAATGATCAGAGAAGCTCAATATAACCTCTTCTGCCACGAGAGTATAACCTATCATCTTTATTATCAACTACTGTGCTCTGTGATACAGGAATTCCTCAGAAGTTATTTTAAATGCATTACTTCTTAGGAGTTGTGAGTTTATTACTAAAATTTCCATAATGGGTAGTGTTCTACATCTGCTCTGCTATTTCAGGAAAAAAACAATCTCTGTCTAAAGCTGCTACATTAGGGCTTTCTTAAGTAAATGTTTGCGTAAATGAATTAAGATGATTTTCAATCAATAAAGTATTTTCCTACTGAGAAAATTTTTGGATTGTTCGTATTTAACAAAACTGTTGAAATAGATTCTTATTGAAAAGGCTTTAAGATTTTCTAAACATAAAAAAATACAATCATTACAATTACTATTGAAAACAGTTAAAATGATGAAATCAGTAGTATCGACCAAAGTTATTTGCTGTCTGGATATTTGCTTTTCTCCAAAGAATCTTACTAGTTGTAGGTAATTTATCCCATGGGCAAAATTCTGAAAAGTGGAAATTATTATTCAACTCAGAGAAAAAAAAAGAGCAAATTGGATGGCTGCACAATTTTAGAATTTATTCAAAATAAGGTATTTCAAAACTAGTTGAGTGTTGAACCCTTTAGAGGCAGTGTATATATGGGGGAAATTAATATTTAGTGCATGGAAGAAAATAAATCTGTATTTTTGTATGTAGATATGGATGTATTGCATATGCACATGTATATATGTGGAATGCAGCTGTAAAATTCTGCATAGAGAAGATAAAACATCAAACATCTAATAAAAGGAGAAAAAAGTAACCCCTGGAAAAGATCTAGCGTGATAAGTGAAATTGCTTTTAGGTTTGTAACATATTTCTGATGCTGCAGTAAATAAATGTGGATATATGGAGAATTTCCTAAAGGATTGTTAGGTTTACAAGATGGCAAGAAATACTTCTTAGCTGAGCAATGCATCATAAGCATCATTTAGCTTCAGGTGTGAACATTTGGGGGAAAAATGGGCTTGGCTGAAATACTGCTTTAGTTCTCCTCTTCCAGAGTTCAGCAGCCAGAGGAGTGAAGTTACATGCCTCCCTCCTGCACACTGTCTCTTCCTCAACTGCTGCATATATGCAAACCTCAGGGTACAGAATTGGCTTCCTTAGCTTACTGACAAAAATTATGACTTAGAATATAGAAAGTTAGTATGACTCACAGTCTCATATACAATTACAGATTTTATCCAATTCGTAGTCGCTAAGTCTTAAAGACAAAATGGTAAGCATCTGAACTCAAAACTTTAGACCTTTCAACCCTGTAGTCGTGACCCTTATGGGATGGTACTGCCAATTTTACTTTTTATTGAGATTTAGCTACATTATATTCAGTGGACTATATTCAGGTCAAATAAATTAGTCATTCAAATGAAGATCATGTTATAGATATGCCACACTGTTATAAGAAAAAAATTTCAATGGTACAAAAAAGCTGAAACCGTATTTAAGAATGATATCTAGTATAATAGTCTATTGTTTGTTGTCTGCTTTCTTTTGCTAGAATATAAACTTATTTGAATGCAGGATTTTTGTCTGTTTTTTTTTCTCTAGCATTTCCCTGGGCTCATAGCAGACGCTTAATAAATATTTGTGGATGAATAAATGAATTTCTCAATCAATTTTATTTAACAACAGCATTTATCATTACAATGTATCAACATATAAATAACAACATACACCAAAGAAAGACAAATGGGAATAACAGCCATGCCATATCAATTTTGATCAAAGTGAATGATTTCCAGCGCCGCAACACCCCCAGCCTTCTGAGTCTAGATATCTGTCTTGCACATATTAACAATGTCTAACCAGCTCCATCTGTGTTGGGAGCTTTTGGTTGAATTTGGGAGATTATTACATGCAGGTGCCAATATCTCATTTGTCTACAAGGAATCATATTTCTTTCAACATGAATGAGATAGTAGAGATGTTGGTGGTTCCAGGTGACCATTTTCAACAAAAGCAAATACAAAAACACTTTTAGGGAAAGGATTCTACTATTTTTTTTTAAATTACTGAATGATTATGCAGTTGCAAAGCCCAAAGAGGTATTATTATATGAAGATTACACTTTTATACAAAAGACAAATATTCATATTGCACTCTTTTGATAGCAAAAATATTGAAGATATCACTGTCAAACAACAGTTAGCTTTACATAATATTCTTTATGTATATAGGAAACAACTGAATTTCTCAATTGTTTTAACTTTTTTTTTTTTTTTTGGTAGCATGCTTTCTGAAAACCAGCCATGCTTGCAAACTGATTCAATATTTTGGTTTTAATTATATCTCCCACCCCTTTAATAACAGGGATGGAAAGGAGATTTTCTACATTATACCTATAATGCACATTAAAACACCTTATTTCACATAGAACAGGCAAAAGTTTTTAAAAAAACCTTTAAAGAAAACTACTGTGTATATTCATAAAACAAGCACACAAATTCATAGATATTTGCTTTTAGAAAAACTTCACTTGGAATTAGGAGTGATATAATTATGCTTTTTTTGTACAATGACCTCATTTCAAGATAGGGGAATTGCTATATCAGAATTGCTAAGTGATTCTTTTTCAACATCTATATATTTTCTTGCGAAAGATGAGGATTAATTCTTCTTTTGTTCTAGTATCTCAGAAAAGTCACAGAACTTTAAAAAAAATTTTTTTTCTGGTAGTCCAGAGTTGGTCATCCAAGAAGAATCCCACATGAAAAATTAGCTTAAATTTACTACACAGGAGAACAAGACTTGAGCCTTAGTTAGGAATGGTCGAACAGCGTCGAACTCATTTCTTTCTTGATCAATTTCTTAAAATAGGATTCTTCATCAGAGGCTGAAAAGAGGAGGACTGTACTGAAGTATGACTTTCCATTACTGTGTCTTTTTAGGAAAAGAAATTATATATACATATATAATACTGCTTTTCAAGTCCCATGCAACTACTACATAATTAAGTTAGAAGGTGTATATTTTGCACTCTTACACAACAACTGGTGTTGGCCGGTTTGCATTCTAAAGTCATAAACTTCTCATCAAGCCTTGGCAGAGTAACATGAAATTGCTAGCTGGTGATGTGACACAGAGAACACTCATTGCAATATATGACAACTTCTTTCTGGCATTTTCATGCTTTGACCTTGGTGCCAAAATTTTTGGAAATAACTTGACGTTACTAAAAACCAAAATTACATAAGCTAAAAACTAAATAATATAAAGCACTTCCACTTTATATGGAGTAAGGGCTGCGTAAGTAATTGAAAAT